>NC_139704.1:10203328-10235828 GCF_964188405.1 Protomyctophum parallelum | reverse complement strand
GAGGTCACTGTTGCAGTTCTATAGGAACAGCTGTCTGGTGGAAGGGGTGGAACGCCTTGGAAACACATACACATGTAGAAAAATCCTCAGCATTACTTTAACTCTGAGAATGTACACATTTTCTACTACCATTTCTACTACTACTACTACTACTACTATCCCTGAGTTGAAGAAATAATGAAGGAACATGTTACACTGTATGTACTTCCCTTTTGACGGTATATTCAGGTTGTTTTTGTTGTTAACTATGCTGGCAGATATTTGTATGTCAGGAAGTCCAAATGCCTAGACTTTTAAGAAAATGAAAGATTTAATTTATTTTAATTTTATTTATTGTTATGATCATCATCTTTTTTTGCGACTTTTAGGTGAGTATTAGTGTGTGCTTATACTTTATTCTCTATATATGTAAATATTAATTCACAAACATGTTGTTAATACAACACAGGCATTGATTAAGTGTTGCCAACTACAGATACCATCTTTGATTCCTTCTGTGTGTATTACTGTACTACTATAAAGAATTGAAAAGGTTATGGCACAATTTTCATTATTCTAAATTCTATTCCTTTGCTGTTTCCTGCCACCTGGTTTCAAGAAAACTGGGAGTTGTTTAATATTTTACATCAGCGTGGGGTAAATGTACTGCATTACATCAAACTCATAAATATACAATATGTTACTCTAATGTGTTCTTTCTCTATTAGAGAGAGACAGAGAGAGATTGCGTGTGTGCGTGTTTCTTTAATGACATGCCATTGATTGTGAGTCAGTCGTTATTTTTTGATTTAATATATACATAATTTGATTATTGCCATAGAATAAAACTAATAATTTATTTTAAATCCAATCAATTGGACAGTTCTAGCGCAAAAATAATACACAGAAGTAGAATTCTTAGTTCCCCTGCAGAATCCCCAAGAGCTGAAATTAGAAATATTAAAATAATAAAGTCATTGAAATAGAAGAGCATCCATTATTCAGCTGTTACACACCTCAGAGTTGTGACTTGTTTGTGGTGAACTGCATCACCTGTGATTAATCATTCATCCACTCCATCTGTGTCCCGGCCATTTTCTGTCTGCTCCAGACTATACTCTGCTGTATAATGTGCTGTAGAGTGAGAGGATTGAGAGGCTTTGATGTCGTTTCTTTGCATGTTACTTCTCCATCGTGATGCCGCTATAGGGACACATGAACGTTTATTACAGCCACTGTCTGGCTTTATCGCATGCAGTTGTTTGAACTATTTCCCAATGCCCCATCCCGTTGTTTTATCATTGTTCCTTTGAAACACTATTCACTGTGCTGTTAGAATCTCTGTTCTGGAAGTGTGTCACTTTAATATGCTTAAACGTGTTCTCTGTCATACACAATCCTCCCAGAGACGTGACAGGAACATATTCTGAGCTGATCTGGGTGCTGCTCGCTTGTTGTGCTTCCTACAGTTTGAATGTTTGCTACACATTATTCTGACCTGATCTGGGTGCTGCTCGCTTGTTGTGCTTCCTACAGTTTGAATGTTTGCTACACATTATTCTGACCTGATCTGGGTGCTGCTCGCTTGTTGTGCTTCATACAGTTTGATCCCTGGAGGATTTAGGTTTACTGAACTGTTACTGTCATGTTTCACTCTGGAAGGATGAAAGCTTCTGCAAAATTCATTAATTATAAATGTGAATCACTTTGACGTGTTCAAAATGAGCAGACTTATTGACACTGACATAGTTCCACACATTAGCCGGCACAAATTACAGAACCAAACGTGTAATTTAGTCATTTAACTTTTAGAATAGTACTCTCCGCAAGTCGGCGTGGATATATGTGCCAGTGAAATGCTAAAGATTGAAAACGGATTCTGCAGGCTTTAGCTAGTAGTTATGACAGCAGTAGGGGACAGAATAGGAGAGCCTGTTCAAATCTATGTTCCAGGATGGTTGTCATGTTAGTGCTGTACCAGCCAAATGATATTTCTATTAATTTCAAGTCCTGTTGAGCGTCCGGGCACAAAATGGTTCACTATCATTTAGCACAACACTGAGTTTGGGGGGTGTAATTTTGTTTGGTCTAAAACTGAGCACTAGAGGCTGTTATTATTTGGGGAATTTGACTAAAACTAAGCACTGGCACAACACTTGATTGTGTCTCAGAGCGGGAAATCACTAATTGAGCTGTTTATCTGACATAATAGCAGCTTCTATACCACAGGACAGGACACACACAAAATGATGCAGTCATGCATGTACACGCACGCACACACACACTCACACACTCACGAGTACACACAAGTATGCACCCTCACACACCACACACTATACAGTACATACTGTACATATGCACACTCACTCATATGTATGTACGTACGTACGTACAGTACAGTACGTACGTACCTACGTACAGTACGTACACACACAGAGCGTAGCAGCAGCTCTGTGTCTGATTGTCTTACCATCAGTCATTCTACCAAGTGGTAATTGAAAACACACACCCCCATTCCCTGGCACCCATTACAAATAAAACACACTGGGGTTTTCCCCACAACACAAAGCATAATAACAAATAGACGCAGAGCCCAGTAACAGAGAATGAGAAGTACGCTGTCGTTTTTGGCAGGACTTGAAGAGAACATGCTCCCCGTGATTGGTGGGGGTCCAAATCCATTTTTCCGAAAAGGGAAAAAGAAGAGAAATATATGTGTCCCTGACAAACAGACACAGTGCTTGTCTCAGATCCATTCATAAATCGTCAGAATTCTGAGCTCCGGTCTTTGGAAAGTCTATTAGTTCCGAATGTCTTCTTATCCTCCCGTTTCTCAGAATTTTTCTTTTTAAACTCAAAGTACTGTATGTCAAAAGAAATCAGGCGAACACACACACGCACGCAGGCACACACGCACGCACACAAAAATATACTCATGTACTCAATTCCGCAAGTACTGTACCAAGAAAATATAATCACAATGTGCCACTGTTTCTCTCTCTCCGTCTCTCTCTCTCTAGTGCACACACACACACACACACACACACACACACACACACACACACACACACACGCGCGCTTGTGCATATGCTGTACACAAGTGAAAACAACAGGTTTCCCCTAATGCCTATCACATGTGTATGGTACAGACACGAGGCATTTAGATGTAGTGTGTTTTAATCATGACCTGGAGCTACAACAGGAGGAGCTTAGAATGAGAACACCTGCAAACAGCCCCCGCGTTGCAACCATGCGGTCTGGCTGCATTCTGTGCACATCTAACCCATTCAGAGAGAGAGAGAGAGAGAGAGAGAACGAGGGGGGAGGGAAAAAAAAAACAAGGCGAGGCTGACAGCCGATGATTGATGTTCGCCCATCACACCGGGCCTGACAACCCCCCCTCCCCCCCACCTCCCTCCCTCACTGCATTAACAACAAAGTCACCAGTGTGTGTGTGTGTGTGTGTGTGTGTGTGTGTGGTGGGGGGCGGTTGGCGTGGGTGCAGGGCATGCACCCACGCCGTGTGTGTGTGTGTGTGTGTGTGTGTGTGTGTGTGCGTGCGTGTGTGTGCGTGTGTGTGTGTGTGTGTGTGTGTGTACCAGACAGAAACCCATTCAATCAATAAGGTACAGCTTTCTGAGCCATGTAGACAGATTGCTGACTAGACATGTGAAGAGGTGTATGGAAGCCCATTTCACATGTAGATTAAAAACGCTGCATGGTAACCTTTGGTGAGGTGTGAGTGAGTGTTTACATACGACAGGCCTTACACTGGTGTCAAGGTGCTGCACGGGACACAGGACATACGGCTCTTGATAGACATAAAGTGGTGTGGGGGCGAGTTGGACATGCAGTTGAATCGCTAAGGACAGTGTCAGTACCATTCCTGATGTATACTTTACCGCATGACGGTGCTTTAGCCCTTATCAACAGCATGCAATGCAGACCAGTATGGACATTTACACATACTGATGCTGTTGCCAGCCATTGTCGGACCTGGCGTTGGTCGCTTTGTCCGACGATTTACTAATTGTAATCCTAAATCTAACCCTGACTCTAATGCTAACCCTAACCCTAACCTCAGTCTTAACCAGCCACGTAAGTCCCCTAAACTCATATATTAACCGGCCATGATGTAAGTTATGTTTCACAATGTTTTCGCTTCGGCGGCAGTAATGTCACTTCCGTATTTCCTACTCACCTACTCGCGGCAGGCAGTAACTTAGGTTGAATACTAGCTCTGCACCAGGGCTTCCCAAAAGGTAGATCACAGGCTGTGCAAGTAGACCACATGACATGGCCCTAAAAATATATAATAATAAAAGAAATCTGACACTTAAGGCTACTTGATTGATTGACATCAAAAGGCCTGTGCAGCTCAAAACCACAATGCAACACTTTGCTTTCAAGAGTGTTACGCACAAACGTCAGTAGCATTACAATGTTATACAAAACAGTATCTTATATGTAAAGCCAGCGCTGCTATTCCAGAGCCCCTTCAGGTACATTTTTTAACTATTTTCAGCAATGGGATGAATGTTTGGGTAGGTAGATCTTGTTGAGCTGGTCATTTTGAAAATAGCTCTCAAGTCAAAACAGTGTGGTCACCCCTGCTCTGCACGAATGGTCATTATCAGTCAGTGTTCATTTTGACAGGAAATTCTGATTTAGTCTTAGTGTTTTGAATAACACCATTTAGTTTTAGTCCTATTTAGTCATCTGAAATTGTTTAGTCTTATCGTCTTATAGTCGACTAAATATCAAAATCTTAGCCTTTTATAGTCTTACTCAACAGAATAAACACTGTTGTCAGTTGAATCCTTTCTGTGAACTATTAAGGGATAGCTCTCTTGCTCACATGTACATGCCTAGTACCAGTATGCATTCTTCCCATTATGAGCTTCAGTGGATTTTGACTAGAAATCCAAGCCAAGTTGCTGATCCTGGGATTGAAATGTATTGAACTCATTCTAGGTCACTCATAAAAGCTTCTGTAAAATCACTTAATTGTAAATGTAAACCACTTTGACGTGTTCAGAATGAGCAAGCTCATTCACAGTGACATAGATCCACACATTAACAGACATAAATGACAGAACCATGCTTGTAATTTTGTGATGGAAGTCAGTTTTATAATTGTACTCTCATTAAGGATATACATGTGCCTAAACGCTTAAGATTTACAAAGGGATTCTGCAAGCTTTTGAATGCCAAAATACTGAGTCTGAAGGGGTTAAATTAGCCTGCAGTTTTTTGCCCACCAGGATTTCTATAATAGGGAAGAGAAACACATTTGGCAGAGGAGAAACTCAGAATGTGCTGCATGTGTTTTCACATTATCCCTGTTGCAGATATTTACCGGTAGAAACGATTGAAAATGAACAAAGTGCTCCAAAGTTGTAATATTGAAAATTACAAGCGGCCCCTAGAGGCCTTGCTGCTACTTAAACCTAAAACCTAAACATGTATTTATTTATTTTCTTCACGATATTTTGTCTGGTAGAAACGTATTGGTGGAAAGCTACACAAACAAAACCATACATTACGAACATACAAACAACCCCTACACAGTGGTCTCTTGGAGCACTCAATGAATGCTCCCATGATTTCCTGGGGTTTAGTCCCCAAAGATCACGGTGACCTTTGTTGCATGCCATCTTCATTCTCCATTTTTATATGGTTCTCTTCTGTCCACTACCTGATAAAGCAGAAGCACTGAAACCACCACTAATTTACAGAGCCTCTCAGTGCACTCTGAACAGCGTATTACACAGAGTAGTAAAGTGACAACATAATAATAGAGTATGTGTCGTTTTACCAACCATGAATTATACCTTTGCCACGGGTTGGTACAAATGGACAATAAATCAAACCTTACACTACCAACAGAAAGTGTAATGGTAATTGTTCACATGCACACACACACACACACACACACACACACACACACACACACACACACACACACACACACACACACACACACACACACACACACACAAACCCACACACGCACGCACGCAATTGCAGACCCCTTAGCAGCTAGGAAAGGTCTACTCACCTCAATATTTTAAAATGACACTGTTCTGGGGGCAGAGTGCAATGGAGCTGTCTGACAAAACCCTCCATTCTGGCTCAAATATGTCACAGTTTCCTTCTAACCAATATCCTCAAAGTGCAACTGTGGCAATTTACTAACAACAAAGCCCATGGTTGACAACAAAACAAATATGGATTCCCCACGCAGCAGCACCTGAGCTGTTCATATCTAAACCAAAATGTATACATTTGCTTCTTGTTCTCATGAGGAGCTGACGCGAAGGTGAATTATTTCTTTTCTCGTCCCAACAGATGCTAAATGGGAGGCAAGGATCTCCTGATTTGCATCTTTAGTTGCTTTGTTGATTTGGTAAGATGCATTTGCATTTGGAAACGGATGTTGTATTTTGACTGGGGAATCCCAATTTGCCTTTGAGGAGGAGAACACGGCAGAGAAAACACTGAGGCGCGATGTACTCTCTGCCCTCTGCTCTGCTTTGTACTTGGCATAATACTGTAATGTTCATGCGTGTGTGCATGTGCGTGCGTGTGTGTGTGTGTGCATAACAGAGAGAAAGGGTATGAGCAAGTATAATGACGGATCATTATCAGATATGTGTGTGTGTGTGTGTGTGTGTGTGTGTGTGTGTGTGTGTGTGTGTGTGTGTGTGTGTGTGTGTGTGTGTGTGTGTGTGTGTGTGTGTGTGTGTGTGTGTGTGTGTGTGTGTGTGTGTGTGTGTGTGTGTGTGCGTGTGTGTGTGTGTGTGTGTTTGTGTGTGTGTGTGTCTCATTTGTTGATCTGAACTCCATATGAGCCACTTTGCACCTCTGCTATCTGCCACATTTAATCACAGGCAGGAAGTTAAGGAAACAACTGTCATTGAGCCAACAGCAATAAACACTCAACTCGGTCCCAGGTCTAAGACCTCCCTCCGCGTGCGTGCGTGCGTGCGTGCGTGCGTGCGTGCGTGCGTGCGTGCGTGCGTGCGTGCGTGCGTGCATGTCTGTGTGAGTGTGTGTGAATGAGGCTGTTTTGTGCATGTGTGTGCATGCATTTATGGGTGTTGGCATGACTGTATCAGTGTCTGTGTACGTGTGTGCAATCTGTGCACGCAAATGCGTGCAGAAGCAAATAATGATCCAATAACATTTTTCTTTTTCATTTTTTGCTCAGGGTTTGGCATTCTCCAACTGAGACTGATGTGACTTTCCAAGTCATTTCAGTTCAAACGACACTAAAACTAACTTGGTCAAAATGTGTACAGTATGTAGGAAACATCCTGTCTAAGCTTTTCTGTAGAAGCTACTGCTTAACAAATGAGAGCCAGATGAGCGAACACTACACAGTAAAGTCCTAATGCATCCATTTGTAACTCAGAGAGTGTACAAATAGGCTCCATTTGGTCAAATGTGTACACTCATACTTTTGTTTAGCGATCCACTATACCCTCTGGCAGCCACAGGCAGGGACACATCTGACCTCTAAAAGGTCATTGAGATGAGGGGAAAGTTTATTTTATGGTTTAAAGTTATGATTAGGAAAAATATATTCTGATTTGGGTTAGGATTAGATTAGATTAGATTAGATTTAGGGATTGGGGTTGTAATTATGCCAGATGTATACGTAGATATCTTTGATGTGAGACACTGGTATGCAGAGTATAACTTTAGGGTTTGGGTTAAAAATGGCATGCGAAAAATCCTAAAATGTTTAAGTACATTATAGTAATACCAGTGTGTGTGTGTGTGGTGGATAGGTTTGGTGCTGCAGAGGCCTGGGACCTGCAGTCTCACAGGAGGTGGTCAGCTCTGGCAGGTGCTTCTGCGCCTGTGTGTGTGTGTGTGTGTGTGTGTGTGTGTGTGTGTGTGTGTGTGTGTGTGTGTGTGCGCGCACACTCTTGATCTGCTTTGCACATTGCAGTGAGGAACCCCTGGCCCAGGTTATTGGCCTCCCAGACCTGCCTTTGCTTGCATTTTCCATGGCGTGTAATAAAGTGTGTTTGTGTGATTGTGTGACGTGTGTGTGTGTACTGTATGTGTGCCTTCATTCACACTGTTCTCTCTCTCTCTCTCTCTCTCTCTCTCTCTCTCTCTCTGTGTGTGTGTGTGTGTGTGTGTGTGTGTGTGTGTGTGTGTGTGTGTGTGTGTGTGTGTGTGTGTGTGTGTGTGTGTGTGTGCACAGACAGCTGGAGTTCCATTCATACGGCCTCTTTATGCAGTCCTACAGCACATAATGAACTGTGCCTCCCTCCGAGCAGCAGGAGCCATTCTAACTCACAACACACAAGTCACAGGAGCTAGCACCTCTTAACATTTTACCGCCAAGCTAAGGACCAGGGCACCGTTGCGGTTTTGTTGCAAAACAGATTATTTCAAAAAAGAATAAAAAGCAACCCCGGAACTGGCTCCAAAGGCTTTGAAGATGATCAGACGCCGCGCCAATATAAAAATGACTTGTGGACTGTTTGTTCTCCTAAGTTGTCCCTACAACAATCGCTTAATAACAAAGTGCCAGGCAGAGAGGGACCTCATAGCTAGCTAGCCGCTAGTTGCTTCTGCCGCTCCCCTCTTTCTCCCCTCAGGGGAAGATTTGGCACCTCCCTGTAAAGCCCGGCAACGAAATTACCTCAGCCTAAACCTGTCAACAGACCATTACAGCCCACGCCGCCTATTACAGGCTGGGGAAAAAAGGGGGCCAAAGCCATTGTAGCGCAAAGGTGTTGGCAGATATAGGCCATAGGAATGTGGCAACAGGGGCATTTGTTGGCAGCGTGCGCTTCTCAATACACCGTTTTTTTACGTTCTGTGGATTCTCTTATCAGCACGCTTAATAGAGCACGGCAACGCTGCGATGTTGACGAAATGGAACTGAAGAGATAGCGAGCAAAAGACAAACACTGCCAGGGGT
The DNA here is from genome assembly GCF_964188405.1 of Protomyctophum parallelum. Lineage (NCBI taxonomy): Eukaryota > Metazoa > Chordata > Actinopteri > Myctophiformes > Myctophidae > Protomyctophum > Protomyctophum parallelum. The sequence goes on along the minus strand of NC_139704.1, from coordinate 10,226,902 downwards.
TAGAGTTAGACAGCGCGTGATTGAGACGTTCTGGAATTTTTAAAGAGGGAAGATGATTGCTATGCTTTCAATGAGGCACTCAGACCCCTCTTTCACAACAGCAGAGATCATTTTAATGTTTTCTCCAATACAAGCCAATGATAAGAATAAGAATAACACAAGGTTTTGGTGGAGATCTGTTCACTACTTATCACGCATAAGCTACAACATTATCCCTAGCCGACTTGTGATGCGTTTCATGTGACTCAGTTCTGTGATGGAGTGTAAATTATACTTCAAGTGTGTGTTCTGAGGATTCAGCTGTGGCTCCGGTCCGGACCACTGGTTGCTAGTGATTTAGTAACAACCTGATGTCATTATAGTGTTTTGTTTTTAAGAGCATCGCTAAATGAACTGAAAATGTCACTGAAAATGTATTTGAGCATCCACTGATTGACACTGCCAATTGTGTTGTTTGGAGCAAACCAAAGTGAGTGAATTACCTCTATGCCACGCAGATGCCCTGGTATGGTAATTGATTGACGGGAGAGTTACTGTTGAACACTAAACGTAATTATGATGAATATGATGAATTAAACAAGACAGCAATAAAGCCTTTTACTTTAGTTTTCACTGTTATAGAATAGGCCTACATACATTATATTTTTTACCTACAGATCCAACAATACATTCTATGACAAACTTTGTTCTGTTGACAGGTTTAGTTACCAATGGATAATATTCAACCGATCAACCCCCTAGTGGCCAAAGACGTAATCTGCGTATTAAATCATTAATAAGGTGATAAACAAAGAAACATGCAGGAATGAAATAGTTAAACACAATACACAAAACAAATACAGCACATGCAATCCCTGTCTGTACTAAATATATGCTTTGACAGGTGATCTCCAGTGAGCTTTCCTCAGCACTATACACTTACAAAACACCCTGAAATCCATTCACATCAGGGCATTCCATCACTGCACTCCAACTCCACAGAGAGACGTGCGTGCGTGTGTGTGTGTGTGTGTGTGTGTGTGTGTGTGTGTGTGTGTGTGTGTGTGTGTGTGTGTGTGTGTGTGTGTGTGTGTGTGTGTGTGTGTGTGTGTGTGTGCGTGCGTGCGTGCGTGCGTGCGTGTGTGTGTGTGTGTGAGCGAGCGCGCGCGCGTATGTTGGTGTTGGTACTGCTCTGTTGTGTGTGTGCGTGCATGCATATAGGGAGCAGGGGAATGCAGCATTTACTGTCCATCCCACCCCACCCACTCCGCCCCACCCCTCCCCCAGGCCCAAACCCCAGTGGGGGCCGTCCGTCATACCTGGGGGCCCGTGAATGGAAGGCCCGCTCAGGTAAAGCGCTGTTGAAACAAATCTGCGGCTGCCTCATGACACGCACTGTGAAACTCTCCACAGGTCATTTACAACGCTGACAGGTTTCTGCTCTGCTCGCCTGCTCACATCGTTCCCCGGACTCATTGCGTGTGCGCACGTGTGTGTGTGCGTGTGTGTGTGTGTGTGTGTGTGTGTGTGTGTGTGTGCGTGTGTGCGTGTGTGTAAGAGAAAGAAAAAAAGAATCACAGAAACACCAAGAGACAGAGAGAAAGGGAGTGACCAGGTTTGAAGAATGCAACGCGGTATCAGTCGGAGGAGAGAAAGTGAGAGAGAGTGAGTGAGTGAGTGTGTCAGAGAGATAGAGAGAGAGAGAGGATGATAGAAAGCGGCTGTGATGTATATTAGCAGTGGTAGAGAGTAACTAACTACATTCACTCATGTCATGTCAAAAACCCTACTTAAAGTACAATTTTGACGTACTTTTCCTTTCCTAGAGGTTCGGGCGACTACACGGCCCTAGAGTTCAGGCTGCTGTGTCCTAACGCCGTCGCCTACAATACGTTGCACCGCCGATCAGACCCATGTGTCTGAGTCTAAATAGTGTTGAGGGCAGCGGGACTTTGTCACAGTACCCGTCTGTCTGTGTCCCTTTTATGCCCATATATGGAGATCATCTCTATCGGTCAGGCCTTGTCCCTTTTATGCCCATATATGGAGATCCCTGATGCATGGAATCAAGTTATCAGTCGCCACAACTGATTTCAGTCATTTGGATTCCATAGAAGCCAGCGTGTCTTCTGTGAAAGCATGCTGTGCACTGAAAATAGCATGTGTTGTGAGCTTGTAGATTCACTATTTATTTATTATTAGCTATTTTAAGATGAAAGAGTTCATCTAACTAGCAATAGCATTCGATATGTCACCACATTCAGCGTAACGCCAGGGACGTGACGTTTTCCGTGTTTTGGTCAAGGAAGGATCGAGAGACTATATTATTAATTTATTACTATGGATTAGATGGAGACAACATGACTGCATCACAGATCACTTCCTGTTTGTATGTGAGCGGCCTGGACGCAGCCCTCAACCACATGTTGATCTCCAACAGGAACATTACTCTCATCATCAACGCCAGCGACCTACAGGTATCCTACCCACACCCAGGAAATGTAGAGATCCTCCATGTGCCCATTGAGGATCGACCCCACCAACCACTAGCTCCGTACCTTGACACTGTGGCTGACAAGATCCACAGCAACCAATCGGGTAGCACGTTGGTTCACTGTACGCAGGGACGCAGTCGATCTCCTGCACTGGTCATGGCCTACCTGATGAAGTATGAGAACATGAGGCTGTGTCAGGCGTGTGATGTGATGATAGACAAGCGTCCCTTTGTGCGTCCCAATGCCGGCTTCTGGAGACAGCTGATAGACTATGAGATCAAACTGTTTGGTAGGAACACTGTCCGGATGGTGAAGACACCCTCTGGAGTCCTACCAGAGGTTCAACACCACAACCCAGACACTGATGCATACTGTCTGAACACCTGACATCAACACATACTAAGTCCTGCCCTATGCGGGAGCTAACTATCTCCGTAAACAACGCCCTGGTAAAGTCTGTCCCGACAGCCAGGAACCTTGGTGTTGTCCTGGACAGTCAGCTCTCGTTCAAAACACACATCACAGCTGTCACTCGGTCCTGTAGGTTTACACCAAAATATGGACAAAGCGTTCCCCGGGTCTAACATGAACGTAAAATGAAGCCTGAAATCCCTTGCATTCTAATGCACTGTAAGTCGCCATCTTTCAAGATCAGCCATTGGCTGGCCCAATGCTTCACCATCGTAGATTTATCGGCTTTATGAGTTACGCTGATGTCATCTGGTGGCGGTGGAGGGTTTGGTGGTGGGGGAGTTGCGGTGCGGCGGAATTCCTGGAGCCTCCGTGTTGCCCTTCGTAGTGCGTCTCGGTCAAGTGGTGTCCTCTTCCCCATTTCCTCAGCTTCGCCAGGTTATACAATCAACCAAGTTCTAAAAGCAATTCCATTGTCATCCATAGGGGGCGCCGCAAATGCGAGAAATGTAACCGTTTGTCGTAAAAACATGAATTTTGGGGGTTAAATCCCCTCCGAATCATCTTATATCAGTATATGCCCATATATGGACATATCGTTCGGATGGGGGTTCTGGAGAATCTGGACAACTGTAACCGGGGTTGCTTATATGGTTACCGGTATGTGTGAGTCAGAGTGGTGTGACTGTGGCGTATTGGGTTTGTTTATGATTATGTCTGGCCGTGTGCCAGCCGCAATCTTAATATATATATTTAAGTATGTCATTTTATTTTATTTTATACTTAGTATTTTAGGTTTTTCATTAGTCTATCTATGGAGTTACTCATTATACTCCTCTGTGCCACCTGATGTGGTTAAAACTATGAGGATGTTTAGCTTGTGTATATTTGGTTTCTTTTCATTAGCTGCTATAAGTTTCTGAATGATAACAGAAGATATTATTTGGGGCTTTTTTTGCCTTTCAACCCCATAAGGGTTGGATTGGGGGGTCAGATCTACTACAAATGATTCCCGAGCACGGCACGGCTGCGGATTACCGCTTCAAGAGATGGGTCAAAGTTCACTGTGGTAACGTGTGTGACAATTAGTAGGACTTTGACTATTGATAGATGAACAGTAGTCTGACAGGAAATGAGGAGAGAGATGGGGGGGTGACACGCAGCAAAGGTCATCGGGATCGGGACTCGAACCTGCAACAAGCTGTGCCCAGATGGCTACATCAGCTACATCAAGACCATAATAATACCTCCCATTACATTAATATTGAATTGCATTGCTTACATGTTGCGCCCGATGCACCTCAACAACCTGGAAATGTATATTGAAGAGAAAAGTGCTTAGGAGAGACGTAAGGGGGGGTTTTATAGAGAAAAGTGCTTAGGAGAGACGTAAGGGGGGGTTTTATAGAGAAAAGTGCTTATATAGGAGAGACGTAAGGGGGGGTTTTATAGAGAAAAGTGCTTAGGAGAGACGTAAGGGGGGGTTTTATAGAGAAAAGTGCTTAGGAGAGACGTAAGGGGGGGTTTTATAGAGAAAAGTGCTTAGGAGAGACGTAAGGGGGGGTTTCATAGAGAAAAGTGCTTAGGAGAGACGTAAGGGGGGGTTTTATAGAGAAAAGTGCTTAGGAGAGACGTAAGGGGGGGTTTCATAGAGAAAAGTGCTTAGGAGAGACGTAAGGGGGGGTTTTATAGAGAAAAGTGCTTAGGAGAGACGCTGCGTGTCATAGAAAAAAGTGCTTAGGAGAGACGTAAGGGGGGTTTTATAATTTAGGTCTTCATTCTTAATGCGCTCTTGTGTGTCCACATTAATACAGATTTGTAACACATATGTGGGGGGGCACACGCACGCGCACGCGCACACACACACACACACACACACACACACACACACACACACACACACACACACACACACACACAGACACAGTGCCTCTTTAAGTACAAAATACTTGTTCCACCACTGTATATTAGTCATTGGGAGGCAATGTGCGAGCGACCGCACTGTGAAAACAATGATCAGGCTTTCAGCAGCATGGGAAAGCTATCAGAGATGGTATCTCCACTGGCCTGCTCTGTTGTTTGGTTAAGGAGGAAACGGCTTCCTGAGGTTCTTTCTAAAGATGATGGACCATGTTGCCAGATTCTCTTCTGTTTTTGTGGTAGGTGACCGGTCATGTTTGAAATGAGAGTCCATTCCCCTCATAGCAGTTACATTTATTGAAACAAACAGAGCACAGAGACATTGCTGGGGAGGTTCCAGAACAGTGACAGTGGACAGTGGTTTACGCAACTTGACTGAAGGACAAGTGTGGATTCAATCCAACGTTTCTAAGTGTTTTTGGACCGCTCTGTCTTCGTTCCTCCTCATTCTCCTCTCTTCCCTCCACAGTCCAGTTTAACTCTTAACAACGAAGCCAGCCTTCTTCACCAGCTTGTTCAGAATGTTAGTGTCCCTTGTGTTGACGCTTCCCCACCAGCAGCCCACTGTTAAAAAAAAAGGACACTGCCCACCACAGAGTAGTAGATAAGGGAATATCTGCAGCATTCTGCTGAAGGACCTGAGCCTCCTAAGAAAGAACAGCTTGTCTCTTCCTGTATAGACTAGGACCTCCGTGCTGTTGGTCCAGTTCAGCTTGTTGGTTATGTGTAGTCCTAGGAACTTGTAGGTATCCACCATCCACCAGCTGGTGGTCTATTTTTGCTCTGGTAATTAACTTGGTCTTGCCTAAAGTGGGGTGCATACATTGGTTAGACATCCTAACAGTCCAACAGGCATTAGTCCGATAACACCATTGCGTGGCTGGTTACAACTAACCCGTGGCCCGGGTTAAAACTCACCCGTGGCTCTTGATATGTGTGGCAGGTTAAAACTAACTTCAGTTTTATTTTCGGAATGGTGGTTAAAACTAACCCATATGTGGAAGGTTAAAACTCACCCGTGGCAGGTTAAAACTAACCTGTGGCTTTTTGTCGGACTAATGCCTGTCGGACTGACCAAACACATGCACCTGCCTTAAGTATGTTGAACTGAAGGTTGCTGTTGTCACTCAACTAAGCTCTCCATCAAGACGCCATGTTCATCCTTGTTGTCCTTCGCAGCAGACAATGGCAGTGCAGCTTCTGCGGCCTGAGAGTCACTAACAGCACGGTGCCTTGGGGTGCATGCTCACTGTGTTCTGCAGTGTGGTAACCCGTGATGTAGGCCACCAAGGTGTGGTCCTCCGGCATCACAGAGACCTTCTCATCTAGCCGGTGTGGTTCAATGTGTTGAGGTTGCTGTATATGAGTTGAACATGACTCGTATGGTGTTGCCTGGGGTATCCAGATAGGCTCTGTTAGGTAAAGACATTGTAGCCATTGTTTAAATAACTACACTCTGTCCACAGTATATTCACGTGAATGGATGGATATGGTCTTATTTGATCTTGTGCACGTCTTGACATGCCCCTTATGTCAGTTGCTGACGTTATAGCATGGCATGTGTTTTGAGATTTGGCCCTACTGTATAAACTGCAAGAAGAATTTTTGCCCAGTCATTGTACTTGGTGAACGAGGGAACTCTGACACTGAGCAGAGAAAGATCCCACGCAATAGTTATTTTTTCTAATTACAGTATCCATCTCTGCATCTGACACAGCTCTGACCACAGTCGAATCCCCTTGTCTTCCTCTAAATCGCTGCCATGCCGCTCCAGAGTGCTCTCCGGCTTCAATTAACGTCTGCATGCATCAGTTTCAAGCCCACGGACCTCTGCTCCTCTTCCGCCGAAAAACGAAAACATTCACATAAGAACAGACAGCTTAAACAGGTGCCATGGCAACATAATGGCCGCCAGGGCTATTACTGCCTCACGCCTCACTAACAGTCATAAATCATCCTCAAGTCCACAAAGAGAACGTTGTGGCTCTCCACTACCCACCTCCCTCCGACCCCCCTCCCTCCCCGGTCAATAATCGAGAAATTGCTCTGTGTTACTCGTGCCGTGGTGAGCAGAGAGTTGAAACTGTCTCGCCAAAACTCTGCAGAGCGGGCTCTTGACGGCCATATTGCAGGGGGATCCATCAGCGAGTGCGATATTGTACCTGCTCAACACCTGTTGGCCTCGCACAGGTTTCATCTGATAGTTGAAGGTAAAATGCTAGTCATCAGAGCCATAATCATGCTCATAAAAACGCAATGGGGGCCCTTTGTGCTCATGCCAAATTGTGATTTGTGTCGGACTGGTGTGTGGTGTGTGGGAGGTGTGTGTGTGTGTGTGTGTGTGTGTGTTTGAAAGGGAGGAGGGAGTATGTGAGCAAGAATGGTACCTCTTACCTTCAGGCTTATGTAGTAGTACATGTGTAGTATACATAGAGCTACACTCACACACACACACCCTCAGTTTCTCACCCATACCTGCACATCTCTCTTTTTCACATTCTCTCACTCACTCACGCACTCACTCACGCACGCACACCCACCCACCCTCATACACAAACACACCTGGGAACTCCACTCTCAGAGGCATATGTAATGGCTGGGGCAGCCGGGGTGAGGGAGGAACACTGGGGAATTCTCCTGGGAATACAAAGACAAACATTGTACCACACTCCCTTACAATTACACCAGGTGAGTAGGGTGATAAAAGGGTGGGTTAGGGGGGCAAGGGATAAAATTATCCCCCCCAATATTAAAATAAGCCCTCATTTCTAATAATAACAATAATACGCTCCACACAGGACATATTACACATTCACAATGCGGGACAAGCTTTCAGATTGCAGCTGTTGAAAAGGGAGATTTGAGTAGCTTGTGAAATGGGCCATCATATCTGCTTCATCATATCTGGCTGTCAGCAGTCTTACAATGCACAGAGGTTAGGATAATGGGCTGCAATAAATGGAGCAAGGAAGCTGTGTGCGCGCATCGAAAATCCTCACCAGGTGCTTGATACCAAATACAGTGTAACATGCAGGCTTAGGGTTAGGGAAAACTTCTTTTTTTTTTGTATTGGCAATTACGCAGTCCATGTGTGTTAAATGATGTTCAAACAAAGAAATAGATCTACAAGCTCAGAATGTGTCACGGTGCATTGAGCTCGTAGTTTGGCTATTTTGTGTTTTGAACAGGGCTTAAATCTATGGTTGATTGATTGGTTCAGTTCATGTGTATTTAATATCGACTTGTTTGCTTGTTCATTGTATAATTAGTTAGTTATTTTGATATATTGAATTGAGCGTTTCAAGTTGTTTATTTGTATTTATTTGTTCACCTAATACAATCTTTAATCAAATCTAATAAAAAATACACAAAGCTATGGGTATTTTGAAAAGCACTGTGATTGTATTTCGTTTTTTAATTTGATTAGAAAATGTTACACTTTGACAAAACATCGGGAATAGATCTCTCCGAAATTGGTATAGGCATCGGACCCAAAGATTTGGGTTAAACTAAGTACAGTACGATAACAAATTCCTGTACAGCTTCTTTACATGGTACAATAGTTTTTAATTCCGACTCTCAGAACCGAGCATGCCTTCATGAGTCAGTGTGTTCTGTACCCAAGTCCTGGTGGACCTCTGAGGATTTACAGTACACTTAAGTCGTACAATCTTGTATAAAAATACCAGCTCTACAAGCTCACAGTGCATTGCATTTAGGTATAACTTATATATGAAAATACAATCCTGTTAATGTAATTGAATGTGTAAACATTGAACCAAAACAGGAAGATAAAAAAAGATTTGTTTTTATTGCCGTTTTATTTTATTGCTGACCAATAGTATACAAAGTTATCTAACACATTGTTACTAGGACTACTGTGTCAAATACTTATTTTTCTATCACTTGGTTTTGACCTGTGTAGATGTAGAAAAAAACCAAATAGGAAATGACAACATAAATAAAATCACAAATAAAATAACGTAATACAGCATAAAACATAACAAACTAAAAGATCAGTTGCAGGCTACAGTATTCTGTTCTTCTGCATTATGTAATTTGGCCCCAAACGGAATGATCCACATTGTTTATCACCCTTGATTCACTTTCAATCAAACCATCACACTGAAATGATTACACCTGTGTGAAATGAATTAATTAAATGACCAGTGTGAAATTAAAGCCACAACATTCACTGTGCTCAAACTTCAGAACATTGAGTACAGCAGTCACTGTCAAGTGTCTTACTTAGGCAGATAAAGACATAAAGAAATAACTGATATCTGCCGTGACATACACCGTATTGTAACCCTGCATGATAAGACGGACGGACTGATATTCATGAAATGAAGCTATTGACAAGAAACAAATTTAAATCTCAAAGTAAAGTAAGACTTTAAATACTGTAGCACTAGAAGACAAATGGAAAACAAATGGTATGTTAAAACTCAACCTGTAGTCATTAATACAAAAAATTAAATACAAAAATGTTTCGGAAAATCTCTCCACATATTAGCTGCAGATGCTAGACTTGCATACAACACACACACACACACAACTTCCTCTTCACATGTTTTGACAATAGCAGCTAGGAAGTTACAGAGCTCGTGGAACAAGTGAGCGCTTGTCTTCAGTGGACGCTGGGACTTTACAGTACAACAGTGTGTCTGTCAAACCTTCCACTCCAGCCGGTAATCTAATACTGAAGCCATTAGTATTAACAGCCTTCCTTCAGGAGGTGCAGCAAGGCCCCGTGCATGCTATATTAGCAGTTTTCTTAGCTTATTTACTGGTTAAGGATGAATGGTGCATAATCTTGCATTCATAATCTAAAGTTTCCTTTGTGTAGTTACTGGTTCAGTGTTTATGGTGGTGATCTACATTCACAATCTACAGTTTGCTTTTGTTCACTGGCGGTTAAGTATGAATGACGGTAATCTCCATTCATAATCTACAGTTTCCTTTGTTTATTTACTTATTACTGGTTAAGGCTGAATGATGGTAATCACTCATAATCTACAGTTTTCTTTGTATATTTAACCTACACTTGTTGTGAGAAGGCAGTGGTACTGATTTGTTACTTTTCAATTATTATTTTAAAGGTACAGAATACAACTGGTAAGACAGAAAATCCTGTTTCACCATTTTAGGCTGGAACCCCTTTTGGTGTTAACATTATGTTATGCTTTAGCTATTGAAAAATAGCAGATCTACAAGCTCATAGCGCGCCACCGAGTGGCGCGCTAAGAGCTTGTAGGTCTGCTATTTTTGAAAAATCAAAGAACGACTGACATAGAAACATAGCTTTTTCAGAAAACTGTCAGGATGTAGAAGACATTTTTAGAATCTGATCTCAGGTCAGAATGGGTTAAGGCATTCAGGTGATGCTCCACCTGCTCCAGGCCAACGGTAGCAGGTAAGAGGCTGCCTGCTTCTCAGTGTCATCGGGATGGTACATTTTCGGTTTACAGTACGGCTATAACAGTACGGGACTATAACAATGGTCCGCAGCAAGGACCGAGACATCTCATCGTTTTTGGGGCATCTCCATTCGCTGTCTTCTCCTGGCTAGCGCCTCCCGTTTCTTCCTCTCGATGTCGGCCACAGAGCACTTTGCTGTCGTCTGATTGGTGACAAGGACTGGAAAAGCCATGCAAAGAGGAAAGAAAAGCGGGTGAGCGGTTACAAAGAAGCCTGTCGTTTAGCGGAAACCACAAGGGTTCCACGGAAAGAACTGTCCCGACACAGAACGCATTTGTCAGTCCTATGATCTCAGACGGTTTGATTCACTTTAATGTAAACTATGTCACTCCTAAAATAAAAGCAGAAAAAAAGCAATTGGTAGCGAGGGAGAATTACGGAGAGTAGGCAAATTCTCTGGCTCAAGCATGTTCTGTGGGTGTGTGAATGGATGAAACCAAAAGCAATGTCCAATTCACTGTCAATGAGGTGGGTTGTGTTGATGGCATTTGAGTGGTTTCTAACTACGGGAGGGAGCTTTTCTTGCACAGTTATACGGTATATTGATTGATTGGTCTATGATCACAGAACAACCATGTGAATTCTATTACATTTTGGATGAGCCAACCTAACAATGGTGGCTGTTCTGTGAGAAACAAAGAAAAAAAACTATGCTGTAAATGTTTCCACTGTTAAATGAACACATACGCTGCTGTTACACCAAAAATAGTGACTCCTGTAATGATGGCAAAGTCTGGAAGATCTAACAAGGAATTTACTATGGTTTGTGTGAAAGCAATATTGAAAAAAAATTAGAATCACCAAAACTTCTAATGAGGTTTCTTTCAAAGGAACTCATCGCTGTGCAAGTACAGGGGGCCGTCACACATGCAGCGTGTGCGGTTTCTTTTTAATTATTTATTTTTACCGATAGCAGCTAAAGTCCTTGTCATGTCTGTCTGTCTATCAGTCCTTCCTGGTACATACACCACGACTGACCACTTTCTTAACACGCTGAGGACGGCTCGACACTGAAATTAAAAAGTAGTAAAGTACCATAAGGGTTTTTTAACTGGTAGTCTTGCCTGAAGTGGCAAAATGGCCCGGTTAACGTGGCATTGCCCCCTTATGCCTAGGACAGAAAAATATGGCATCAGTTGGATTCTAATATCTGGTAACCTACCAGTGCACCCCTCTCATAAACAATTGCCCTAATGGCCGTCTCTCTAGCAAAGGAGTGTGGCTCAAGTTCCACTGCAAAGTGGATAACTTTATAAGTAAACATGCAAATTTGGATAATGTGTTTAATTGAGACACGTGTGCTAATAGGGCCCAGATGCAGAGATGATATGCACAAAGCTTACCTTTGTTGCTTCCAACCCCTGAGTCAGACAGAGTCCTCTTGAATGATGAATGGCCGGAGTTTTGTGTGGGCCTGGCTGTTACTGTGTGGGGCTGGACAACCACGTTAGCTTGGAATGTTGCGGATGACTCCTTGAGGTGGCTAAACGTACCAAGCACCTCTAGGGTCCCTGGGTGGCTCTGAGACATCACTGACTGGGGGGCCCGGGCTTCAGCACCTTTGAAGGGAGTTTTCCACCCCTGTTGGTTTGTAGCTATGGGCAATGAGTTAGAACGAACAAAGGTGCAAGATAATCGTCTTTTAACATCGTTGGTGCAATTTATAGACCTTGTCGTCTTCATCGACAAAGGTGTGATTACATTCTGTTGGCAGTTTCCTTGTTTTCCTTGGCAGGTGTCAGATCTTGTTTGCTCTAGCTGTGTGCTGTAGGTCTTCTCCACGGTTTCACACAGCTGGTACAGTAGGTCATCATCCATGTTGTCCCACGTTGTGTCCTTATCTAAATCAGAGGCTACACTGGAGGGCTGGAAGTGAGGATTGGACTCTAGCTTGAAAGTGCTTCGATTACTTGTCTTTGGCTTGGGACACGGCTCCTGCAGGCTCCTGCCGTTTGGCTGAGGGGGCAGATGGGAAACCTGACCGGCAGAGCTGCTGTTTGTATGAGGCTTACAATCAGAGGGCTGTTGACTGGTGGATGGTCTCACACTAGATGTGGGATTCTGCACAGTGTACCTTGGAGGCTCAGAATGCTGGCTCATCGCCTGCTCAAAACAATCAAGGAGCAGCTCGTCGTTGTCCCAGTCGTCGTCTACATTGTCACATTCAGCCACGGCAACATCTGAGGATGACCGTTCATCCGTGGTAGGATTCGCCCCCACTGCATGAGGGCTTTTAAACTGCTGACTGCTCAAACCCGCCGAGATCACTTTGGTTTGTTGAGGTGGCACGCCATTGTCCGCGGAGGTGGCCTGAGCCTCGGAACAACCCTCTTTTTCCTGCGAGCGAGTGGTGACGGAGGAGGAGCCCTGGCTGCTAAGCCCCCCGCTGATTCGCTGAGGGGAACTGTCGAACATAGACTGGAATTCCAACTCTGTCAGTGTGGCGAGGAATGGTACCTGGACCCCCACCTCACTCTGGGGAGGCATCTCGGTCAAGGTTGTTCTCAGAGAGGTCTCCCCCTGTTCACGAAGGTCGTTGTCAAACTTTCTGGCCAGTTTCATGAGGTCCTCTGCATTGCTTTGCCTGTAGAGTTGAGAGAAAGATTTAGGCCGTGATCAGACAGGAACACAGCATCAGCTCATCAAAATTAATATAGTGCAAAAAAAATGACAAGGAAATTAAAAAATAATTTTGATTAGTAATAACATGAAATATTGTCAATCATGTTCATCAGGTGCTCCCCATAAGTGGGGAAAGAGGAATAGCATTTATTTCACCTCACTCTCATTGAAAGGCAAACTAGGTGTGTGTGTGTGTGTGTGTGTGTGTGTGTGTGTGTGTGTGTGTGTGTGTGTGTGTAAAGCACTCAATAACAGATCATTAACTACTGGGGGGAACGGGGAAGACCAGGGAGAGTGCAATACTGTAATACTTGATGCTCTTGATTTATTTGCACACTGTGGTGTAGGATAATACATGTATGCATGTATGTATTTACAGACAATTTGCAGATCTACAAGCTCATAGCGCTGCACTCTGTAGATATAGTTTTTGGGGTCCTTGAAGAAGAAACAGTTTTTTCATAAAACTGTCATGATTTACAAGACATTTTGTAGAATCTGGTCTAAATGGGTTAAAGTTTTGTTTTAAGAATTCACATTGTCGATGTGCTTTTTGTGGCGTTGATTCAGAATAATGATATGCAGCCCCCCCCCCCCCCCCCCCCCCCCCAGGGGGTGTCCAGACCTTGGCTTTAACCCATTTAGACCCGAGAACAGATTCTACAAAATGTTTTAATTGTCTTCTAAACCATGACAGTTTTATGAAAAACCTCTGTTTCTATGTCAGTGGTTCTCAAACTATTTCATGTCAAGGACCCCAAAAATGATATGCAATTGGCCACTGACCGCCATCCCAAAATATGTTGTTCCAGGGACCCCCCAGAAGCAAAGATTCGAGTTAGAAACGTTCGATCTGAAAGAATATACATTCAAAGATTTGCCGCTAAGAGCTTGTAGATCTGCTATTTTTCAACAGCTGCTAAAATAGAGAATCTTGAGCCTCAAATGCTTTACTCACCTGATGGACTTCTTCCTGACTTGGGGGTTTTCTGGTGTACAGGTCATCATGGCGCTGTCACCCATCCACTGCCTCCAGGGAGACACAGGGCCAAGTGGTTTTCCGTTCTGTGGTAGACAGACACCACACACAAGATTCTTCATTTCATTCAGTTCATTTTAATTTGGTTGCATTTGTTCATTATTGTAGTTACAATGGATAAATGAACATGATTTTAGAGTTACAAATGGATAAATGTACACCAACAACCAGAGTGGAATAAAATTGTACATTATTTTGTGGTGCTCAAGGTGGACTAAGCTCAAGGTTTTACACATATCAGGAATATTGGAGGAGGCAGGTTCAGTGAAGGTGTAATTACTGACCTTCGGCGCAATGCGATTGACAATCTCTGATATTCCTATCACCCTATTGTCTCTGGGCCCGTTCCCTGAAAACAACCAACAACACAATTGGAAAGTCTGAGATGTTAAACAATCAATGCAAGATCAAAATAAATAAAAAGGAAGGTCAAATTATGCAGCCTTCGTGTGTGCAACTGTGCATATCAAGAATCATGAATCAAGAGGGGTTTCCTGAGGCCTAACATAACAAATATGAAATAAAACATGAAAATGTTTTTAATGGCTTAATAGCAGTCGTACTTGTATTGGGTGATGTAGTATCCCAGATGATGTCCTGAGAGAATGGAACATCTCCATTGCCTGGAGAGTCCCCATGGCTCCAGCCGGTGGACCAGTTATAGCCCTTGTTGGGGGTCTTTAAACCTGACAGTGGTGGACAGTAACAAATGCATTTACTTGAGGAGTACTGTACTTAAGTACTTTATTTTATTTACATTTTTGGATACCTGACTTTCACTCCACTACATTTCAAACTAAAGACAAATATTGCACTTTTGATGTCTAGGAAGTGAAAAACTACATTCAAGTACAGTAATTCAAGTACAGTGAAAACAGCATGTCACGCTCACGATTGATTCATTGATTACTAACAGTTTGCAAGAAAAGCACGAGGTACAGTTCCATACAAAAGGATGCTAAAAGGATAAACCCAAGAAAGCACTATATATGGCTTGTTTCCATTGTTTTTTCCCCCACTATTGCCGATATTTATTTACTATAAGAAAATTTACTTATGGGGAAATTTGTCATTGTTAATTGTCTCATCACCATTCCCAGGTGTCTCCTATTCATATACTTGATGACGTGAGCTCTGCCCACTTTACATTGTCCTTTTTATTGTTGCGTGGAAACGGTGTTGTCTCTAATAAAGGTTCTGGGAGATTATTAATATGGTTTGCGGATGTTTTCATCAAGCACATTGACATTGATTGTTTCTGAGTAATGTGACAGGGTTCGGTTTCAGATTGGTCAAAGAAAGAACACAACAGAACACCTCCATTCTGTGGATTTGACGTAATGAACTACATTTGATAGCGTTAGCTTTTGCAAGATATCTCCATCAGTATTTGTTAATTGACTCATAGAGGTTTCCTAATGCTATATGGACCAGAGACTAATCTTTGATACAACCGTCACTTTATTGTTGTTTAGGTTAGGCGAACTTTAGCCCTCCAAGCAGAACCCAAATGCTACTGAAGTTTCTGACATTTGTTCGACCCAGTGCATTGGGTCCTGTTCCACGTCGTCCATGCCACCTGATTAAAACATTTACTGGCTCATGTTTACATGTTAAAACGCCTCCCCGCGGCATGTGACGCCATTATTTTCCTTGAGTTATTCTGAATTCGGTAACTTTAAGTAGCTATACATCCCGGTGCGAATATCTCCTGTGGCGCGGAAGCCGTTAAGTATTTTTAATATATGTTTGCCCGATTTGGAAGCTTGGATTCTTCTTGTTTATTGACACCTCATTGTACCGCCTATCTGGCTAGCTAGTGGCGCTATAGCTATGACACAGCAGATCAGAGGCAGGGACGTAGCCTCACAAGCCAACCGCACACCGGGAGGCGGTACAATAAACGGTAAACAAACAAGAAGAAATAAAGCGACCAAATCGGTCAAACAAAGATTAAAAATACTTAACGGCTTCCGCGCCACAGGAGATATTCGCACCGGGATGTATAGCTACTTAAAGTTACCGAATTCAGAATAACTCAAGGAAAATAATGGCGTCACATGCCGCGGGTCCTATTTTAGAGAGAATCTCCACATCCGCATTTAGGAATTTCCATACGAAAATACACTAGCGAGCAGGGACCCAACGTAAAACTAAACAAAATATCAAAAAAGTTTTACGTAGGGTCCCGAAAGGGGCTAGGCGAACTTCAGGTGGTAAAATGTTCAGAATTAAACAACGTTGATCACAAAACGGCATTATGCATTTAACGTTATATTGGCCGAAACACTAACGGTTGGTTGTGATTGTACGGTTCACATTTGGCCCAAATGATTTGGGGGACTTCAGTAGGTTTGCAGTTGGATTGCAACTGCGAGCATCATCACGCAGATCTGAGTCCTATGTTACGGTTGTTACCACAAAAGCGCCCAATGTTATCGCGCATTATTTTCTGGTGAACTGATTTCATAATCGGCAACTTAAAAACAATACGACCGTAGTGTTACATGAAGGATCCTTACTGGAAATGCCTTGTTTTTCCATGTTGAATTTTTCATTCATCCATGGAGCGCCATGCTGATGCTGACTCACGACGTCATCACACTACGGGACGGGTGCCCGGCTAGGACAAACAATCAGGACAAACACCAACAAGCGAAACGCTACCGTACGCTGCTGCTTCCAGGTTGGAATTTGTTTTAAGTCGTGTTGTATAACAATTGTAGCATATTATATATATATATATATTATATTGTAAAGCTTAAACGTATTTAGAAAATCTGACTGTTGCCTGAAGTGTTTATTGGAAGCCAATTTTTAACTACCGGTATACCAACAAAACCTTGTGTATAATGCTGAAGGGGCCAGAGGGCATATACATACAGTAGAACACTCACACAACAATGCATCCATTGGAACCTTTTATCTTCTTTTTTTAATGCATGACTTCATTGGTTTGGTTTTCAGCTTGTATTGTTTATGACTTGGCTGGATGACAATGTTGACATGTCAAACTCCCAACATACAAATGGCTGTGTAGACAAACAAGTACAAGTGTACAAAGTGTCTTTGCCCTTAATTGCTACCAGACTACATGGTGGCAGCATGTTGTGTTGCTTGTGAAGTTTTGCTGTGAGCATGTTTGTTTGTATAGTCTGCTGGCTTGTTTTCAACACAGTAAAACACACATTTGGAAGCAGATTTTATTTATATGACTTACAAATAGCCTATTACACGGTAAATAACAAATGCCATGCAAGCTTTACTTAAGTTGGGCTGCCATAAATAGTTTTTTAGGCTGTGGCTGCTGTGATTTCTTTTTGCTGCAACAAAGAAGTTAGTCTGTCCTAAAATGTCAAGTTTTCAAATTCAAGTCATTGCCATCATATAGCCTGTTATATGTATTATTAATGCACTACATCTTTGTACAAGAGTATCACAGAAAAGTATCAAATACGTACAATATGTCTGGCCGCCTGGCTCAGAAATCAAAACCACGACATGCTGTCAGGCTGTGTGGTATGCACTTTAACTACCAGGCTATTGGTGCCTTGCTTGCTTATTTTTCTCAAATGTAATACTGCAACAGTAGTCAGGATTTTGTTGTTAAGCAGGCACCCACCGTTTAACTTTAACTAGGTAAGAAATCTTTTGGGATGAAATACATGGCCTTTGAGGGCTGTGAACCAACTGACAACTACCCAGCACAGCGTTTTCTTCAAGTCCCATGCAAAATCTCATCACAGAGATTCCCAAATATTGTGGTCCAAAAAGGTCATAGTGGATTGTGCTCCACACATCCCTGACTATTCTCCCTTCTGGCTCCAAAACTATGGAATGAACTTCCCATTGCAATCACAACAAGCGTAGTACAGTACACTACAAGTAGTAGAGTATGAGTAGTACAGGAGTTGATTATTTTCAGAAAACTGTCAGGATTTAGAAGACATTTGTAGAATCAGGTCCTCATGTTTTTTTTTTTTTTTTGAAGTTGATTATCTTTGCCCATGAAGCTTTCAGAAGGTTCCCCTTCCATGACCATCATCATTCATCACCATTCTATCATCTCAGAAAATTTTGACATCTGGAACATTTTCTAAATATGAATTTAAGCACATGCTACTTGTGTCCCTTTTTTCTTCAGTTATCCTAGTATTAATGGGTTACAGTTAAGTCACTGAACAACACCTACTGTACTGCACGCTGGTCCCCAGCAAAATCACTGCTCCTAATAGTTAAGCAGTGGTGAAAGAAGCACTTTCAAGTAAAAGTAGCAATACCACAATTTAAAACACTAACTGTATATAGCTACTTGAAAGCTATAGTCTCTCAAAACAGGGGGGTTGCTGTTTTCCCGTTATTTGCTGAGATGGGATTCTCAGATTGCTTGAAAGCATATTTGCTTCAGCGATGTAGTGGAGTAAAAGTATTAACTATCAAAAGATAGATAGAAGAGACTATGAAAGAAGAAATTCATATTTGTCAGGTGAAACAAGCGCTCTCCATTGTGCATCTGTCCCCTTTTTTTGAGTGGTGCAACCACTCCTACAACCAGCAATGTCCGTGTACACACACCTATGTATGTATCAGTGGTCATGAGCACGAGTATGTGACTTATTAATACCAGTAGGGGGCGCCAGAAACAGAGAGAGGGGCAGTGCTGTGCCTGCTGATGAGAGAGAGAGAGAGAGGAGGGGGGGGAGAGAGGGGAGTTGCACCACTCGGTTCACACAGGTGTGATTTTTTTCCCCTTTCTTCTAACATGACTAGGTCGCTACTACGCAATTGGCTACAAGAGCGGCTCATACTCCCATCACGCTGGGCAATAAGACCTAGACAAGCTTTACAAATCTGATTACATCTCCGTGAAAGGCGTGAATGACACAATTGTTGTGATTGGTTGAAAATGTATCGTATCCGGGGGGAAATACATCTGACGGATGTTCTGGTCCGACACTTCCGCCGATAGCGTCTCTGCCAGGGTTTTCTCTTCGCAGATGAGTAAGCCTGGGACCGAGGCTAGACTCCCATGGGCTTAGGCAGTATGGGGTCATTGGCTTAGGGGGCAGTCAATCATGACTAGGTCGCTAATAAAAACAGGCCTGTATGTCAGGTTTCACCTGGCAAAAACTTTGAGTAACTCAAAGTTGTACTTAAGTACATTACTTGGGTAAATGTAAAATGTACTTTCCACCACAGAAGTTAGGATGGGTTAAATGCATAGGACAAATTCCAGGAATCCATGGTATGTTCAAATGTACTTAGGACCTACACCACCAATGGGGCCACTGATTATTATTACTGTTTTGAGGTTTTATCTCTAGAAACAAGGTCTCCACCTTTGCTGTCAATAAGCATTAACATTACTGCCTTCAGTTCAAACTATAGCCTATGGAGTGATAATGTTTCACACTTAGAGTCAGCAATATTATTATATTTTGGTCAGGGTCAGAACTAATTTCCTATTTTACTGCACGCATGGAATATCAGTGCTGGGAATAGCCAGGCACACTTAAAATATACTGTTTGTACTATGTACTATGAGGTGTATATAGCAAAATGTGGGCTTTTCACTATTACATTTACAATTTTAATTAAATACATTCATCAAACATAATTTCTCCTTCAGCTTGCATTACTGCATTACTATTGCATACCATCACTTCATTTCAGCTGAACGAGTAAGAATGTTCCTGATGGGTTACAGACAGACATATGAGAATTGATGATTCTACATATTAATTGTGTCGCTAGCTACTGGTCCAGGCTTCCCCTATGGTCATTTCTGACTCGCACACCAGCACCTGTGTGATCTGCCCATCTGTTTTTATGCGTGACTTAGGGCTTATTGCTTGGGAATGTTACTGTACTTTACTACTGCACAGTCAAATTCTTGTGTTTGAGTGGTAACTGAACCTAATGGACCATATTTTCATTCATACACAAAACATGCAGTATGAATACAATTTACAAATTACAGTTAAAGATCCAGCCACCCCAAAATGGTAATTTAAGATGCAGGTGTCACTGACAAACCCTTCATGATTCTTTAAACAACAGTTAAGGGGGTGGCTAGATCTTTAATTGAAAGTTGTTGAATACATTCATGTTTTCTGTATACTGTATATTCAGTATTTTCCACAAGTGTGTGTGTGCGTGTGTGCGTGTGCGTGCGGATGCATGGCTCAGCATTCCACTTTCCTGTTAGAACAGTATTTTGGGAAGGAAATGCATCGACACACAAGACCTGGCTGCTATTCAGTACACACACACACACGCAGTAGTAGTAATTTATTTTTGGAATCTGATTTGATTGTTTTTAGGTATAGGAAGTAGTTTATCACTGTCAAGCATTATCGAAGCCAATCACAGATCAGTGTCTTTGCATGCCAGATCTTATGAAGTTTTGACTAACAATGAGTGGAATAAATTGAATAGAAAATTGTGAAATAAATCTCATTTCCCATAATGATCAGTCAAATGTAGCCTTACCTCATGCCCAATGAAGAGAAACCACATGTAATGTTATGTAACGTATTTCAACCTTTAGGTGGAATAAATTGTATGTCATAAAAGCAAGTTGTTGGTTTTTGACTCCCTTTCGGAGCTATGTGTGTGGCTGGGTAGCTGGCTGGCTGGCTGGGTGGCTGGGTATGAGCTTGAAAACAGCATGGTTGTTTTTCACCACCTGTGCGCAACCTAACGCACACACAAACACTGCACGCACGTATTAATTGTATATATGATGCTTTCGGGTGTGCCAGTACAGTACAGTACAGTACAGTACAGTACTGTTCAGTAGAGGGACCGACACACGGTAACACTGTCATTTCTCAACCGTTTCGGACGCGGGGTGGCACGCCGGAACCGCCCTGGCCCCCTGGGCGAGTTCCTGGGGGTCTGGAAAACCGTTAGAATAGACAAAATGCCTTTTATGATCAGTCATGTAAATAGGTTTTCAATGTAATGGGTCTTTTAGATGGGTCTTAGCGACATTGATAAGTTTCTTTATTAGGAAAAAGACCCCTTGAGATGTACCATCTCGTTTTCGAGGGGATGCAGGATGCGGGCTATATGCATCACTGTATGATCATATGCATGTCAATCTCAGCCACTTTTTATACTGATTTATACTTAATTGTACGACTGTGTCACATGGTGAAAATAGTAGATCTACGTTGTGACACAATTCTTTTCTTATAGGTTTTAGGCCTGTATATAACACGTTAGCGATGTGACAGTTGTCAACCAAGCATGGGAGTGGGGACAACAATTTCAATCAACAGCTATCCATGTTTCATGCCTCCCATGTTTAATGCATTCATATAATCTCGGACGGGAAGAGGGTGGGGGTGGTGGTGGCGGGGTATATCCCGACATTGCTCCGTCAAGCAAGCTATGTCATACTGTATAACGTGGAAACACAACGGCCCCAGGGGCTTCCACTGTCTGCTCTCCGTCTAAAAAAGTCACCATAACACTCTCTGTCACAGTGAATGTTAGCATTTTCCCAGAAGTGATAGTTAGACCGGTGAATAAAGGGCACGGATGTGTCGCTTTCAATTTAAATATGAGCCTTCAACAGACAGCCACCCCATCCCCAACCCCCCTCTGTTTTTAAACATCCACGATCCACGTCATACTGGAGCGGTGATGAAAATGCCAAATGCTGCGTGAGGAGCAGAAGAGGACGGCTTTTACCCTGCAGATTCCCCAAGCTAGTTTCATTCTCTCATAGCAGCCCCAGTCTTTACCTAACTACCTACCGCCTCACTCCATTTATTGGTTACGCCTGGGTTGTTTAGAACCAATTAAGAAGCTAATTGTGGGGATTTCTGAGGACCGGGTATTATAGTAAAAAGTAAAGAGCTGATGGCTAATTGCCCAAGCAGCTGCTGGTGTTTATGAAGGAGGAGCGGTGTTGTCGGGGGATCCTCCATGTAGGCATGGAGGAACCAGAGCCAGGGAGGAGGAGGGGGAGGGGGCCTTATCGTTGCTTGCCGCAGACCCCAAGGATGGCTTGGCGCTGGGTGGATGCCAGCAGGACGGTGGTGGGGTTGGGGAGGGTAGCGAGCAGCGCGGGGTGTTTCCTATAGCCCAACTGGAGCTCACGTCAGGATGGCGTCTGTCGTAAATAATGATCACCTCTGATGGCCTGTGGTGATGAATCTCCACGGAGAATGTGTGTCCATGTGCTCTGCGTCGCACGCACGCACGTGTGTGTGTGTGTGTATTGGGGTATCTCGCCATGTTTATATCAACTCACACACTTGTCTTCCGTACGCACCCCTCACCCTACACCCCTCGCCCCCTTGGGCTAGCGCGGTGGTGGTTGACAGTTAGCATGTGGCAGAGCTCTCTGAAGTGGAAGGGTTCCAGGATGCATGGGAAGGGGCTGGTTGGTGTTTCTGAGCCAGCCTCACCAAGCTGAGATTTCACCGGTTTCACAGTTGCTGCCAGTGGGCTGGGACTGAATGAATGAAAGCATTTGAAACAACAATGCCTGGTCCTATAGCGTACGGCGGCTGGGATTGAGCGGAGGGGGTGGACGGGGCCCAAGGTGCTTTGGCACGCATCTGAATGAATGAAACAGCCATCCTGATCACAAAGCAGGATGAGACGCTAAAGGCACTCCAAGTAACCTACATGGTAAAATCCTCAGCATTAATTTATCTCGGATTCTCTGAGAGTGTAGAAATGTAACTAAATGTACACTCTCAGGGTTACAAATGGATAAATTAGCACTGGGGATTTGACTGTGTATGCTGAATTGCCAGTGTGGAACATCTCTAGATCTTTTTTCTACGTTGTTTGACCAGCGTTGAGCGGCCGTAACTGCTACAGTGGTCTAACAATCGAATGGTGCTAGCTTCTCCATCCAGTGTGTCAGGCCATCATATGAATTAGCGTGACTGGAATTTAATCATGTAATTATTTTTGAATAAATATCGCCAATGTTCTTGAAAAAATATTTTATAATCTATAATTTCTTTGAAAATATTTAATCTAAAATCGGATAGGATATTGTACACCCCCATCCAGACATGCTGTCAGCAGTCACACAGTGTAAAATGTCAGTCAGAGTTAAACTAACCTGTGCTTTAAAATATTCAGTGTTAATTTAAATTAACACTGAGGACATAGCTGTGTGGAATGTCAGAAGGAGACATGGGGAAGGAAGGACACCATCTTGGAGGATGGAGTCACAGCACAAACAGCCTTGTAGGAGGGCTGAAGTGAGAGAGTGCAGAGAGAGGGAGGAGGGGGTGCGGGGGGCAGGCAAACGGCATACTGCAGCCTCGTTGGACTGCTCATTCATTCTGTTTATAATAGCAAAGTCGATGATAAATGTCCCGCAGAGTGCACATGTGCTAAAATATTCATCAATTGTAGGCCCCCCTCCCCTAATTTGCAAAGGGAGGAAAACCAATAAATTTAGACGCGAGGCGGCAGCCATGTTATATTTATATGAATATGCAAGTCCATGGGTGGAACATTAAGATTAATCTGGCCTGCATGCGCTTTTAACCAATTCTAATGGTCTTGTGTTCGATGGTGAGAGGAGAGAGATGGAGGGCTGGACAACAAAGTCGAGGTATGCTTTGATGTCGCCCTGCGGTTCAAACG
>NC_139704.1:10158328-10198328 GCF_964188405.1 Protomyctophum parallelum | reverse complement strand
GTTTAGTGTTTTACCTCTAGGCTGTTCTGTCTTTATCCACTGCTGCACTCATTTCCAAGTGGCCTTTGGGTAAACTATCAGTTCAATGCTATGCCTGTATAACCGGCAAAGATTATATGTTTTGATTAACATGTTTTGAGGACACATCTAGAGTAGCTGCCTATTGAAAGGCATGTTCTGACCACATCATTCTTTCCCAGCAGAGACGAATTAAAACCGACTCCCTTGAGTTAATCATCTTTTAGAGCCCCCCCCAACACACACACACACACACACGTAACCCAGGATGTGTCGGGTGGGCATGCGCCATTTGATCATATAGGACTTATAACCTAACGTATTATTTATTTCCATGTAAATAAAAAGAAAATTCTTGTCATCTCAGTTAGACATTTGTCCTGTTAGTCATATGGCCATATCATGTAGGAGGGGCCAACCAGCGGCGTAAAGAGACATCAGTAAGGCCCCACGCAGGCTGGTCACCACGGGCTCCAGTCCGGATCACATCCCCATCACCGACCTCCCCCCAGCTCAAACACTGGTGAAAACAGCCCAAACTGTGTTTTGGTTTATAAACAGGGGCACTGTAGGTGGGAACGTACCTGCCGCGATTGTGAACAAAGCAGCCGCAGCTCCGCACATTTCAGGAAGAGTGTGTGTGACGTGTGTGCGTGCATGTGTGCGTGTGACACCGTGACCCATCTTCCCTTTTCATGTTAACCTTTGTGTTAATCCTCACGTTCATTTGGGGAGTTTTAACTCTGCAAACAAGCAGACACGGCGAGACAGATCAGAAGCTCCCCTCAGCCCTCCATTATCATTCCAGCGTTTAGCTTTCCAGCGGACTGCGATATTGTGCTCCTCTCTCCGTGTTTGGTGTTGTCTGGTGCCTGTCTGCCTCCATCCAGCCCAGCTGTTGGGTTATTTATAACTGCGGTGGCTCATCTAAATGAGCTAGTAATTAGGCAGCAATGCTGTTGAGGATACATCCGCTCCCTCTATCACCATCCTTCCCTTCCCTTCCCTCCCACACCCCCACCCCCCTTTCTGTCCCTAGACAGACCAAGGCGACAAGCGGGGATGAAGGCGAGAGTTGACTTGGCTGAATAATTGAAGGGATTTTGTTAACCACATTAACCCCGGGGTCTCTATATTTATAAATTATTATTTGTTTCTTTCTTTCTTTCTTTTCTTTTTTTTAAGAGAGAAAATAGCAAGGCGTTCTGATGCGTTGTGACTGAGTAGTGGATAGGCTATTTGTCGTATGACGAATAAGTATATAAGGGGCTGAAGTGGTTAAAAGAGCAACAGCTCTGCTTCATCTGAGGAAAATGACACAATGTCCCATCATGGCTCTGCAGAGGTACAGTATTTATGCACTCAACAAAAACATGACATACTGTACCTGCTGTAGTGTGCTTTCTCTCTCTGTGTGTGTGTGTGTGTGTGTGTGTGCGTGTGTGTGTGTGTGTGTGTGTGTGTGTGTGTGCGTGTGTGTCTCTCCCTTACTCTCATTGGTGTTACCTCATTAGGTCTGAGTCCATGCCCAAAGAAGCCAGATAGCTGTTAATAGGCTACAGCTGCAGCGGTAGGAACATCTAACATTAGCGCACACTGCTGATGTGCTTAAATCTCACCCTGTGCTACTGTATTCTCCCTCCAAAGAGAACAGCTCTGCCGACAAAACTGAATTACTGTCGTAGCTTGGAAGGGAGTTGTGTTCGTGTATCTTAAACATGCTCTCCTGCTGTTCCAAAGCTTCCCCTCGCCCCCCCCACCCCCCCCACCCCCAACATTACCACAAATGGAGCCCAGAGTGGCAGAAAACACACTGGTGATCAGGGATTCCGCTGTCCCCAGTGAGCGACAGCCTTTTACCTCATGCTAATTTCCAACTTTCAAAGCTTGCAAACTTTACCTAATTATGCGTGAGTAGATCGACTCCCTCGGCCAGATTTTTTGGCAGGTTGTGGTGTTAATTTATGAAAAACAAATCTGAAATATGCAGATGTCTTTTGTTTGAAGCAGCTGTTCAGTCCTGTTGCCAGGTTTCAATCGGGAGATCTCGGGGGACATTCCCACGATCTGCGTGCATGCAGTCCGTGGCCAAGGCCCCGTGCCGTTTGATGTCTGACAGGGACTGGGTGACGAGGCTCACCCACAGCGCGCTTCCTCTGTGACTAGAGCCCCAATGATGCCAGAGTTTGGATCTGATCCCGATTTCGGAGACTCCTGGACCCTCGGTTACTATGTTTTGACAGATATTTTAGGAAGCACCAAAACAAAAAAGACATTTTTATTTAACCACTTAAAGGACAACTTTAGTTTTTTCCAACCAAGGTTCATGTTTTAGGTTGTTATTAGAGAAACTAAAATATGACTGTTATTTCTTTTTCATTTGCTGCTTTCTTTCGTTTTAGGGATTTTAGCTCTTTTTTAAAGGGGGGCGGGGGCATTCGAGCATGGGGCTAAATATGTATTTTTTTACAAAATGTTATGGCGATTTCTTTTATTATTATTTACTATAGTCCTAATAAACCCCAGGAAATTACATCTGGCCACAGAAGATCACAGGATCTACTGAATGTGAAGGTAGTCTACTGTGGGAAGGCTTATACTGTGTGTATAGGCTCAATATGTCAGTTTGTCACATTCAATAGATCCTATGATCTTTTGTGGCCAGATGTAATTTTTTGGTGTCTAGTAGGACTATAGTAAATAATAAAAAATAAAATCGCCATACAAAATTGTAAAGAAATACATATTTAGCCCCATGCTCGAATGCCCCCGCCCCCCTGTCAAAAACGGCGAAAATCCCTAAAACGAAAGAAAGCAGCAAATGAAAGAAAATTAACATTCACCTTTTAGTTTCTCTAATAACAACCTAAAACATGAACCTTGGTTGAAAAAAACTAAAGTTGTCCTTTAAGCCCTATTAAAATACATAGGGATGAAGAAGTTAAAAGGCGGGACACGATGCATAATTGCAGATAGCGAAAAATGTATAATATAATATAAAATAAAATAGACTGTTCTGTATGTGTATTTATGTCTGTGTGTGTTTGTAGGAACTCATGTGTAGCCTGTTTGCAGATATTTGTGTGTGTGTATGCATGTGCGTTATCAACACAGTCATGCACAACTGTGTATGTGCAACGCGTGTGCAATGCCAACCCAGATGTGCACAAAACCGTGTACAGTATGCGCGTGTGCATTATCAACACCGTGCACATCCATGCACATGTTCCTCGAACCAGAGCAGATTGAAGTAGGATCCTATATCAGATAGATTACTCTGCTGCTGGTTAGCTATAGAAACCTTGAGGATTACTTGATTAGGATTAATGAGCGTCATATACAGACTGGGAGGACTATACTGTAGAGAGAATGAAAGGCTTACTGTACATCGTCACAAGACGCACCTGTATTCATACTGAACAACTCGCAATGTGACACAGTTTGAGCTTGTACTGTAGATCTATTTGTGATGGATCTACAGTAGCCCCCTCCTATGTACAGCTTTGTGTGTTTGTACCCACGGAATGTGATAATTTGATTGGCTGAGCATGGAATGTGATAATTTGATTGGCTGAGCATGGAATGTGACGATGTAAAATGATGTATGATGATCAGAGCGCGGTGAAGGGGATGGTGAACTAGTAATGGTCTCTATTCAACTCTTGTCAAAAGTAGGCAACCTTCCTGCAGAAGGAAGCTAAAATGGAACATGGCGGATACGGTTCTCTTTTGCGCAATTATAAGCAAACTGCGTCATCATTTCCCCTTGAATATGAGAAACATGGAGAGAAGGCAGTTGGGAGATTGGGGCAGCCCGTCCAACTCTTGAACCGTTGGGACACCTAGATGTGTTTACGGCGGACTTGTCACGACAAACACTGTCAGCTGTATTCATTTCTAATTTATGGCACTCATTAAACGACGCGGGATGGGATGCAAAGAATGAAGTAATTATCATTTATCTTGATATATTATTTACTAGGTATCATTCTCCTGCATAGTCGTGGGAATGGGTGTACGTGTGAGAGACTGAGGGAGGGAGGGGGGGGGGGGTAGTACCACAGGGGATTTAAGACAGCTGGCATAAGAGATAAGAGAGACGCTGAGAGAAATGGAGACTGGAGAGACAGGCAGATAGAGAAAGATGGTGAGAGTAACACCGTGTTAGCACAGTTTTTAACAAAATAGTTGCACATCTCTGTTCATCAAATCCATACAGCATACTGCATTTCTTTTACTGTATTAGAGTTTAGTTCCATTGCATGATATCCCAAAATTAGAATATCACAAAACAAAAACAAGACAGTTCAGATTAAATGGCAGCAAAGCAGGTGTGCAGGGCCACTAACTCAATTGAAAACGTGCTGTGAAAGTTTTTGATTATCATTCCTCCTTAAAGTTTTAAACGTGGGATGTATAACATTTATTTAGACCCTTATCATTCAACGTGTGCTGCTACAGAATTGTTTGCATAGTGATGACATGTATACGTAGTTTACATGTCGTAGACACAGTGCAGTACAGTAAAAACTGGGGCTTTGGGTTAAGAGGGGTCATCATAGACACCTGCTTTAGAATATACTGTAATAATATTGAATAAATATCTTGGGTGCAGTGGTGGAATATGTTTTCACAGAAGCCTAGAATTACAAGCATCTCTCCTTGTGTTAGGAGTTCTGGACTTTGTCCTTCATTAGGAGAGAGGCAAATTGTTCTAGGAAAATGGCGATCTTACAGGAATAGTTCAGTTTTTTATATGCAGGTGTTGTATCACACACCACAAGGTTCTTGTTTTTATTCCTCCAGATGTTCTGGCTTTATTCAATGGCCAGTGAAGAGAGACAGGAAACAGGGAGAGAGAGTAGGAGATTGACATGCAGCAAATGGTCCAGCCATGCAGCCTGGTCAAACCGGACACTGTGCAGGCATCATGTGGTATGCGCCTAGCCTGGCATGGCCAGACTAATATCACTATCTCCATCCCTGTGGGATTTTCTTTCCTGTGGCAGATTTGTCTGGTTTCCAGGCTAGTACGTGCCTTAACCATGCAGCTATCGGGTCACCCCCACATCACACGATCAAATAGTTGAAAACCCATATTTAAATCGGCACTACGGTAATCTCCACTGGTAAATGTATGAAATCAGCCAGCCAGAACTAAAGCTGTGAGCCATTATTCTTCAGTACAAAAGTGTGCCATGTTACTTGGAGCTGCAGAACTTTTTACCGTACAGGTTTTATTAAGGTAATTGAAGCAGAGAGAGGTTGATTACGGAGGAACCTCGCTGAGACTGTTGATGGCAGGAGGGTTCACGCTGCAGCTCATCTTCCTGTTGTGTTGCTCTGCTCGAGGATCACAGACGACGGGCCTCATCTCTCTCCTGCCGTCGCTTCCGCCGCTTCCACCGCTTCCTCATTACAGCCGAGTTGGCTGTTAGTCACAACAATGTCACCAGGATGGCACTGTAATTAACATTATGAATATTCTACTATACTATCTCTCTGCAGCCCTTATGCACTCCACCTCCCCGCCTCCACCCCCCTCTCTTTGCCGTCTGCCTTAACCACCTTGTTCTATTTCTCTGTGCCGTGCTATGTCTCGTATTCTTTTCTTTTCTTTTCATTATGTGCGTCTTTCAACCTTGAACTATCTTCTGTTCTTTCTATTTCACTTTTCATCTCTCTCTCTATTTATCTTTTGGTTATGCCTGAATCGCCGCTTTGCACTTTCTTTTTGTTTCCTCCCAACAATTTCGTCTGTCTCTTTTTACCCTCTCTCTCTCTCTCTCTCTCTCTCTCTCTCTCTCTCTCTGTCTTGGGTCTCAAAGTTTTTCCTCTCTTTTGTGGCTCGCTGACAGATGCCTAATTGAATGATGAATGTCCCTTTATTATGCCCTAATTGAACTGCCAGCCGTTTGATTGGTCGGTGCTCGTGCGACTGCAGCACTCTGGTTGGTCGATCGGTCCGCTGGTTAGCGTTGGCGGTTGTTGGGGGTGGTGGGGTGGTGGGGGTGTGTCTATGGATGAATGCAAGCATCGGCTGGCAGCAGCAGACCTACTCTCCATCTGTCTCTGCTCACATCCTACAACAACACAACACACACACACACACACACACACACACACACTCACTCACTCACTCACTCACTCACTCACTCACTCACTCACTCACTCTCTTTCCTATCACCCCAACTTCTCCTCACCTCCCATACAGGGCAGAAAGAGTGGGAGGTTGCTGTGTTTGTGTGTGTGTGCGTGTGCGCGTCTGTTCATTTTTTTTTGTTGAGAAAGAACCTCTAAACCTTGAGGGGCCTGTGATTGTTGACAAATTATGTAAATGACTATTGAAGTGCAAAC
This sequence comes from Protomyctophum parallelum, assembly GCF_964188405.1. Classification (NCBI taxonomy): domain Eukaryota; kingdom Metazoa; phylum Chordata; class Actinopteri; order Myctophiformes; family Myctophidae; genus Protomyctophum; species Protomyctophum parallelum. The sequence continues at coordinate 10,191,953 of NC_139704.1, read as the reverse complement.
TCGGAGGGGAAACTTCTGATCATTTGGTTGAGTGAGTGAGTGTGTTTGCCCACGTGCAAGCGCACAGGGGATCTTAACTACTGTTTTCTTGAGTCTGTTGCATTTTGATAAACCCCACCTTTCCATTCTAGTTAATCACACGCACACACAAACAAACCTGCCCCATCCACGCGCAAATATGCGCATATAAACAGAAACACGCCCATACACCTATATTCATGTGCGCTCACATACACACATGCATGATCATATGCCCACACACACACACACACACACACACACACACACACACACACACACACACACACACACACACACACACACACACACTCTCTCTCTTTCTCTTTCTCTCTCTCTCTCTCTCTCTCTCTCTCTCTCTCTCTCTCTCTCTCTCTCTCTCTCTCTCTCTCTCTCTCTCTCTCTCTCTCTCTGGTCTTGCAGTCCTGGCCCTGACCTGCCAAGGGGCCAATGAAGATTAATGTCCCCGGTGTGAGTGACAGGCCTGGGAATTGAAGGGCAGAGGACGTCGTTAATCAAGGCCCTGACAGGTGCCATTCAGGCCATGTACAACCAACCGCTGAACTTCCCCCACTATACACACACACACACACACACACACACACACACACACACACACACACACACACACACACACTGGACAGTCATGACTGCCTCGACCCACGAACCCACATGAGCCTCCGTATCACACGTTCGGTCATGCTTAGTTCATATTCCAATTTCCGTCATACAATACTATCGCTCTGTGAAAATAGCAGATGTGCAAGCTTACAATGCATCATCTTGCAGCCCTTTGTGATCTTATAGATCTGCTATTTTCACTGAATGACACGACATACAACAAAGTCTGGTTTCATTCAGAAACATTGCATTCCACTCCTGTTTCACGGTTCTCTCTATCTCTCTCTCTCTCTCTCTCTCTGTGTGTCTCTCTACATTATCTTCTCTTCCAGCCCACCATGACTGTACTGAAGCATTAAACAGTAGCAGGCTTAATAATGCACATCCAGAATTAAAACTCATTCCTCAGAGGCGAGCCGCTGGGATCAAAATAAGGAAATCAATGGGACCGTTTGGCAGGGCTGCCTCTACTCGCTGACGATGGGTCTTTCTGCTCTCATTTTGCAGGCGAGGGGGGGAGGGGCGGCGAGGGTGGGGATAACCGGGAGGCGAGCTTTACGAAGTATCATTCATTATAATTTACCAATAACGGAGAGTCCTGCGATCATTACTGGCCCCTGACATTAATGATTAATTATTTAATACCCACCCGTAATTCTTGCTGGATTCCGGTTTGGGGGATGGAGGCGATGGGTGGCTGGGGGGAGCGGGGAGGGGGGGGGGGGTGCGTAGTGATGAGTATGGGTTGTGTTTCGTCTGTGCCATCTGTGTTTAAACTGTATGACTTTATAGAGGTAGTGTTTGGGAGGACCGTGGGAAATGCTTCCGTGACTCCAATGTCCTGTCTTGGTTCGCTGGTGTGAGTGTACATGCCGTGTACAGTACAGTATATCAATGTTTTAACCACTTGAAGTAAACCCTCGATACTTGGTAAACCTGACTTGAGTTGGCTCTGTACTCAGTGTACTGTGCTGAACCCAAATTGACACTGTGGGAGGTCGGGTGGGAAACAGGACTCAGAGTGCAGTATCAGGGGTTAGACGCACGGTGGCGCCCCTGGTTTTATTTCAGTTCGGGTCAAACAATAGTCAATTTTACATCAGAATTCATCAGACAACATTCTTTCTTGAAGTCCGGTTTCCTAGGATGGTTACGACACTGCAGAGGATGAGAGGGGTGGTTAGCAACGGTCAGAGCACAAGGTAAGTACAGGGTTGGGGCCTGAGACTCCGGTCTAGGCAATCTACCAACTAGACTTTTCCATAACTTTCCTTCTTCTTTTCCAGGTTCCAGAGGCGCCAGGAGGCCCCCCCGGAGGTAGGTATAAAGGTAAGTGACTTTCTCTATCCACAGGGTACAGAAGAGTACTTTTGGGTAGAAGTACTCGGATACATAAAGGTGAGTAATCAGAGTAAAAGTACTTGGTTCGGGTCCGGGTGAGTAGGTAACCTAGGGCCCCTTAGGCTCGGCCAACAGGTGGGTACACAAGTACTTATATTCTGATTTCTCTCTATACAGTGGGCCCGCCGTAGCAGTATGTTACAGCAGCCAATGTGTTAACAGAAAACAGCGTCTTTCTTTCTAATCACAGCCTTGGTCTTCTTTCACCAGGGTAAGGTAGGGCTCTCGCCAACTTAAAGTCTTATATAGGTTTAACTGAACAGAAACGGGCCTGTCTTCGTTCACAGGGCTAATGTGACACTTTAACTAGAATGTACTTTCTGTGATAAACATCAACAATATCCTCTTCGTTCACATTCTTCAGGGTTAGTGTGACACAGGCAGTGTTGGGCGCGTTACTTTAAAAAAGTAATTAGTTATAGTTACTAGTTACTTCTCCAAAAAAGTAACTGAGTTAGTAACTGAATTACTCTATTGTAAAAGTAACTAGTTACTAGGAAAAGTAACTATTTGCGTAAAAAAAGTTGTAATATGTCTAAGAATTTGGATTGTTTTTGGGAGCAGGTTTCACAAGATGCATAGAGTAGAACAGCATAGACAGGTACTTACAAGTTACAACTTACACATAAGACATAATAACCTTTTGCCATGAGGGAGAAATACATTTCAACTTCAATATATGTATTGCACTTCAATATAATATTTATTGAACCTCAACAGTAAACCAGGTGTAATTGCCTACACCAGTGGCTCTCAAACTTTTTGGACCTCAAAAGTCCAACAACTTCAGACAAGACAACTGGTAGACAATACTGTCTAATTAAAGACACAAATTGGCTCAGAACTGGTCAGTGGTCAGTCACACACACACACACACACACACACACACACACACACACACACACACACACACACACACACACACACACACACACACACACACACACACACGAGAGGCCCTCCCCTGCATCTCTCTCTATCTCTCTCTCTCTCTCTCTCTCTCTCTCTCTCTCTCTCAAGCACGCATGCAGTCAGGCTGTCAACATTAGCTTTAGCATTAGCATGGTCTGTGTAGCATCAAGCTTTCACAACTGACTGCTATGTTTGTTTTATTCTAACCGTGTGTGAATCCCAACACACACCGGCTCCGTCCGACGCGGCGCGGCGCCTTGCCGCGCGGCGCCGACTGGAAAATACAACTGATTCTATCGGCGCACCAGGCGACGCGGCGCGACGCGGCGCGGCGCGGCGGACGGAGCCGGTGTGTGTTGGGCTTCATGTGTGCAGCAGCAGGAGGAGAAACAGCAGCAGCAGTCCCATTGCACACACGCACACACACACACACACACACTGTCAGCCGGCCCGTGGTAACAGAAAGCTTGGGGACGCTACAACATAATAACGGAGCACATTTCATTGTCAGTAACGGTAACTGCGTTGTAACAATGACAATTGTAATTAATTAGATTACCCGTTACTGAAAAAAATAACGACGTTAGGTAGCGCCGTTTGTTTAAACGCCGTTATACCCAACACTGGACACAGGTAACTATACGTCTTCTCTTCAGTTAACATCAACAAGGTACTCTTCATTCACAATTCTTCTTATTATCCTTAGCTTCTCAAGCGTCTGTAAGTGCCTCTTCTTAGCCAACGTGTGATAGTGAAAGAACGTTTGTCTTACTGCGACCTTAACGTGCGGTGGTCGGCCGGTGGATACGAGGGTCCCGTCTTCTGCTACTCGTCCCCGAACCGAGTCAGGAGGGTCTCCAGGTATGCACGGTTTTCCAAGCGACACTTGTTTATGGGGGGCACACACTCCTGTGTGCGCTTTCAGCCCCACTCCTACAAGCCTGATGAAGTGGAATACAAGACAGAGTTGAGTTGCGGTACAAACAATCAAACAGAGCATTTAGATATTGTCGAGGGATCCGGTACCGAGAGGAGTGTGAACTTACCATCCAGCGCCAAGCTGCCGACATACATTGTCCGAGCGTTCTTGGGTGAACCAGCCAGTGTCAGGGCTAAGTTCCACTGGCGTTTATAAAGGGCGCGGCTGACAGGTTGCGGCTGTCGCTGATTGCTAATCGGGCGGCGGCCGCATTAGCCGCAGCTGGTGTAGGATCGCACTGGGATAGTAGATGGCGTCTATGACGCGTCCGTGGGCGGAGCGCGTCGGCGAGGCCGGCGTTTGTCTGGTTGTCATAGTAACGCGCCCATTATTCTGGTGGTATTGTGGCGAGACTCCACAACACATAAGAGTTAAATTAACCTCTTTAGATCCGCTGATTCTAAAGTTTTCTGGGAAAAGAAAGAAAACTAGAAAGCAACAACTACTTTGAAAGGGATTCCCAGATTGAAAGGTAAAAAATAAATAAAAGGGATTCCCGTGCTAAACAGGTTAAGAGAGGATTTTACTGTGAACCTTTCCATGAAAATACATTGATTCGTGTTGGATTAAAGCTATGATCTAGTATTGATTTGACTTGTTGTTCTGTTCATTATGAAGAAGGTGAGATGGGTTAAAGAGTATAGAACCTCTCCTGTGTAAATATAGCTTTATTGACCTATACAGTATACTGTATGGGACATTTCATTGGTACCGTAACATGCTCTACTGTATATGCTGTACTGACAAACATTTGCTGATGAGACGAGACAGTGAGTCAATAGCATACCGTAAATAAAATGCAAAAACGAACCGTTTTCATTCCAGACATTAAATACAGTATTATGAAGGTGATCCTAATGTTTCATACAGTATACTCAGGTTACTGCATTACTATAGGCAGTATAGGGGGCACGGTGGCACAGTCGGTAGTGCTGTCGCCTCACAGCTAGAAGGTCCTGGGTTTGATTCCCGCTGGGGACGCTGTGGGCACGTCATAAGTGCCCATACCCGAGGCGGGGTTGGCGAAAGGGCCTTTCTGTGTGGAGTTCTCATGTTCTCCCCGTGTCTCCTAGGGTAGGTACCCTCACAAAAACATGCAGTCATTTTTTTTTTTTAATATATGTTTATTGGTAATAGGTTTCAACAATTTAGTACAGTTTGAACATACCTTTTTTTTTCATTTTCTCCCTCACCCCATCCCTCCCCCCCCACAGTTATCGTCATCATTAAAACAATATAAAAAATAACATTAATAATTGAGTACAGACATACAAAAACAACAACTATGCATATTTGACATATGATATAAACAGTAGAATACAAAAATAATAATTTAAGCACAGATAACAAAAACAATATAAATAAACATGCAGTAATTCTGGTCTCTAAATTACCTCCTCCTGGCCAGCCGGCACGCCTGATGGAGGGGAAATGAACTGGTCGGAATAACGTGTTCCTTCCACGCGCTACGTCCGGCCGGGGAAACTCCCCCCTCTCAGGTGAAAAGAAGCAGCTTGGACTCCTCATGCATAGAAGGAAGCATGAGGTCATGCTCCCAGGATTGAGTGCAGCGCCCAGGATTACATTAGATAATTGACACTGGGTGAAAAAAATGGGTTGCAAAATCGTGGGATAAGAATTATATAAAATTAAAAAAAAGGTATTATTGTACATTTCACATACAAGTTGAACGTTGGGGAAGTAAGCAGGACATTATGACATGACCTGCTGGAGCACAGAACTATGGTGTCTTTGTCATACTTCTTCATTAATATCACCCCATAATAACTAATATTTGTGTTTATAGTTACAATATGGAATGATGGAGATTCTTATAGGCTGTCTTTCTCTGGTCTTGACAAGCTTAAGAGTAGTATTAATTAAGTCAGAGGCCACATTTCATCATTTCCACCTCCTTGGCGCTATAAAACAAAGACGGTATATCTCTTTACCTTTCTGGGAATGCTCTGGCACAGTTATTTCTTTGCAGTCCACTTTTATTAGCTAATGGAACTTAATATTTCATGAGCTATTAATGGAAACCCCCGGCTCGTAATTAGTATTGTGTCAGAGAAATATGGGCATGAATCTTCATTAAGCATCGCAGGAAGTCTTTTCATCTTCATTATGACCCTACTGCTCCATTTTTCACTCTCTTATTACCACGCTCACTTTTTTTCTCCCCCTTTTTTTTTGTTTCTCAGTTGTCAGCCTTGTGACACAAATGGTGAAAATAGACGGGCATGTTCATTATGGGGTGAGATGGAAGATGTGGTGTTATATAGGCACAGGGCTAGGCATGAAAACATGCTACATGTAATAGCTTTTTGAAGATGTCGAGTAATGATCTATCAAAATGACACTTGCGGGGAACCACAGTGTTACAATAAAACGCAGCAATATGTGTTTAAGTTTTAACCATTTGAGTCCTATTTTAGTCTTATGTTTTAGAGCTTATACAAAATAGACGATGCATGAGCTCACAACATAATTTTTGAAGATTCTTTATTTATTTGTTTCAAAAAATATATATTTTTGGGAAAATGTTCACATTTACCCAAATTTGAGCCACCAGTTATGGTTAATGTAACATTTAATAATGACAACACTAAAATCATTATCACTATTTTAGCCAAACAGCTTGGGTAGTTGGCTGAGAAAGACCATTTTGGAGCTCTATAACTGGGGCTTATAATACAGTAAGACCCTTTATGCGCTCATTTGTACACTCCGAGTTAAATTGACTCTCCGGAATCTTGTGTGAATCAAAATGAACCAAACTGAGATAAGAGATGGATTTAAGCAAATTGAGTTTGCAAGGCTTCAGTGTGTTAGCTTGTCATCACAGTGACATAGGCACATGGTTAATGACAGACAAGTCCATTGACCTTTCAATGCTGTGCCCACTGTAATTGTATTGGAAATGTCAAGCTCCAATGTAATAAACTATGGATATGTCCAGAGGTGGTGTTTTGACAGAGCAAATGACCCCAGTGAAACTAACAGATGCAATATGTCAACTAGCATTTATTTTCCGCGTATTTATTAATTTCTTATTTCTTGACATGAATCCATGAGAGAATAATGTACAGGCATGGGTTGTTGAATACACTACTAACTAATATCTATCTAAAAAAATATTTTGTCTAAATACTGAAACGGTTATGCTCAGTTATTTCCTGAGTACAGTAGGCTATATAACATTTTTGCACCAACGAACACTTGGCTCTTAAACACTTTCAACTTGGCTTCCCTATTTTGGGCAAAAATGAGAATATTGTTGAAAATCTTTAACAATGTTTGACAACAGGGCTTATGTGGTTAAAGAATATAATTCTGTCTCTGACTTGAAAAAGGTACATTATTTGATATACTGTAGCTGTACAATTAAATCTACAGATTAACCCCCAGCAATCATAAACCAATGGACTCTTGTGAGTACAGTATACACATGGTCTGTTGAAACAACTCCATTATTCTTTACTTCCTCTAAATTGTAGTTGCACTTTACAGCAAACAATCATGCAGGATTGTTTCTGTGTTTTATCACTGCTCGTATCCGCTGGAAAACAGAGACGACCATTTCCAGCCGAAGGCCTCAAGGGCGCGTGTCATCGCTGAGGTGGTCATCGCTCTTTACCGCGGCGATTCATGGGGGCCTCTTTCCAGTTGTATTATCTTAATTGTCCTGGCAAGTATGTTCAGTGGTTATATTATCAATTTATAGCCCGCCTTGCCATCCCATTAATCCGGCCGTTAAAATACAGTAACCGGTGGATCAAAGTCTCTGCGAGAGACGCATAAACCTGTCCTGGTATCGCCAGTGGCGCTACGAGAGTCAAGACGGTGTCCTCTGTACAGGAAGGAAACAGCATTAAGTAGCAAGGCTTGAGTTTGTTTAGGATAATACGTAACCAGATTCATTACATCAGGAAGGATATATTTAAGCGTGTACAGTAGGATCATTCTCATCAGCTGTGATAGCTATTTGATATGAGTAGTAGTGATAGATACTCCATTTCCATGTTTCTTTGTGTATGAAGCATGCAAGGGTGCATCTTACGCACGCACGCGCATGCATGCACGCACGCACGCACGCAGTAACATGCTAGAACTGTACACTCTCACACACTTGAAACACATTCATGGCTATACAGTACACACAGTCACACACTTTACACACATACTGTCTGTATACTGTATAAACACCACAACTCCCCCCCCCCACACACACACAATCAGCCACATGTGTCATATGTGGAAGGTCAGAGGTCCCATGCCTGATCCAATTACATGCCTGTCATGTACTGCACATGATCCAGATGACCAGCAAGACACCTGCTTTTTTCGCTAGTACACACACACACACACACACACACACACACACACACACACACACACACACACACACTCTCACTCACACACCAACGCCCACCTCCGATCTCAAGCTCATACACAAACCCACTAAGCTCATTTACAGGAACGAATACAATGTGTGTCATAGCCTGAGCGTCAACATTTCAGTGTGTACTAACAAATGTAGGATCTAAACACTCGCACTTTGTCGTATGATGGTGTTGTGTGCTAAAAAAAAATCGATCTATAAGATCACAAAGCTTCCCGAAAACTGTTGTGAGCTTTTAGATCTGCTATTTTGGCACGTGACACCGACATACGACGGTGTAATACAACCAGTAAGAAGCCATGATGGCGAGGGGCGAGGTCGCATGCACACAGACTGATGGGAGAGCGCTGGCACTTTGGCATGGGGGGTCAGATCAACATATGGAATGGACATATCTGGAGCGTGTCTTGAGTGTGCAGGGTTTAAGGAGGTCAGATCAACATATTGAACAGGTCAGATTATGGAGATGATGGAGATCTAAGGGTGGCAGCACGGGGCAATGTCTTGAGTGTGCAGGGTTTGATGAGGTCTGGCCATGCATATATTATGGAGCGTGTCTTGAGTGTACAGGGTTTGATGAGGTCAGATCAACATATTGAATGTCAGAACAGGTCAGCTTATATGGAGATCTAAGGTTGGCAGTGTTTTGAGTGTACAGGGTTTGATGAGGGGCATAGAAGTTTAGGGATAGGGGTTTTAGCACTGACGAAAATAGGGCCCTAGCTCTCCACTTGATTATATAAGCATCTACACACTGTTGTTTTGACATAGAAAATAATGAAATCACGGCATCTTCATTTCCTGAATTGAATGCTTTTTTAACCACTTTCTACCTTGCATGTTCACCTGACCATTTTGAAAAATACAAAATGTATTCTCGATCTAACTTGTTGTATTTTCACTATTCCTGTTTGACACCATTGTACGACAAAGTCTTTAATAGGGCTGAAGTGGTTAAGAACAGAGCTTGAAGTCAGGAGGGAGTATTGTGTCATTTGTGTGAGTGAGTTAGACAGTGAGTTAGACAGTGCAACTCTAGCATTGCTGACGAGGAAGAGAAACATAACCTATGAATGCCAACGGTATATGGATACGCCACACCACGTGAGTCTCCCAGAATGTCTGCTTTGTTGTTTGTGTGTGTGTGTGTGTGTGTGTGTGTGTGTCTCAGCCTCCTACTGCCTCCATCCCTCTCCCCTCAGCCTGCTGCTTCCCTGCACATCTCCCGGTTTCGAAAACTGCACCGGCAGTAATTGCCTGACCTTTACGGCAGGGGGATAGTCTCATTAAGCCTGATGGATAATGATGGCAGCCTCTCCATGCTACGTGAACCTCTGCGATAATGAAACAACAGAGCAGACCTGCTGCTCCGCCAGTGGTATAGCGAGGTGGTCTGCGTGTGTGTGTTGTATAGTGTGTGTGTGTGTGTGTGTGTGTGTGTGTGTGTGTGTGTGTGTGTGTGTGTGTGTGTGTGTGTGTGTGGAAAAAGGCCGATAACCCAGTGTGAGCAGCGCGTTCCCGGCTAACAACGAGACCCGTGGCCCTCGTAGCTTCACCTTTGTCCCCTGTATAAACCCGCCATGGGAGATAGCATTGTTGCGGTGATAACCCCCCCCCTGCTCCCCTAGAATCTGTGCCATATTCCTGCACAGTAAAATCCTTACTGTTAATTTAATGCTTATAGGGTGTAGAAGTCATATTAAAAACCAGACCAAAGGATGTACTACATTTTTATGTTACTATTACCCCGAAACGGCAGTAGTCTGTTTAACCACTTAAAGGGAAAGTCACCCTTTTTGCAAAAAATAATATGTTAATGACGTTTAGAAGATTTAGAACAATTTCCTGCAGGTTCCTTTATGTGTGTAATATGTAGTTTTAGATATTTTAGATTTTAGCAGTGAGCCCAGTGTCTCTGATGTCATGGACACTGGGCCCACTTACTTCCTGGACTACATGTTGTCTCAGTAAGACAGCCCTCCCCCTATCCACAAGGAGGAGCAGTGCACCAAAGCATTATGGGAATTGTATTCTAGGAAGGAAGTGCTCGTGTTTAATGAATGATGAGCTTTAATTGGTTACATAGTTATTATTGTTTGAATAACATAACATACACTGTGAGATGTAAGCTGGGACACCAAAAGCACATAAAGCCACACATAAATCAAATAAAAAATCAATCGACGGCTTATGCTGGATTTGGTGGTCTAACTTCTGTTTTACAGTGTGATATTGAGCTTATAGTTATCAATCCACACACAATGTCATTTATGATGGTGATATGAAGATATATAGCATATCATCGCCACAGCTAGGCTATTCATGGCAGTTGGTAATGTCTTCTAATTTCTTACATGCCACGCGACACATGCGCGCACACACACACGCACGCATGCACACACACACACATGCACGAGCACACACATGCACACGCACGTGCACACACACACACACACACACACACACACACACACACACACACACACACACACACACACACACACACACACACTCAGACACACACACACACACACACACACACACACACACACACACACACACACCACACACACACCCACACACATAGAGAGAGTGAACATAGCTGATATACAAGCTTGTGTTGTGAGCTAGTTATTTTGGGGAAAACAGGAGGCCCTTGGGGCACTCCGGTCAACAAGTATATATGATTTGAGTGGTTAAAGCAAGTATAAAATAGGGTTAAAATAGGATTAAAGTTGTTAAAACTGATTTTGTTGCCATATTAACACATTTGGCTGGGGACCCCCTTGAGGGACCCCCCACCAGGGTCCCCGACCCTCACTTTGAGAACCGCTGAATTAGCATGAACAGTCAGGGTTGTCCAGGAGGGGTTCAGGAGGGGCAGGTGTCAAAGCCACACTCGCCACCACCAGGGGGTGCTGACACCTTGACAACCAGTGTGTGTGTGTGTGTGTGTGTGTGTGTGTGTGTGTGTGTGTGTCTCTCTTCTCCTTCCTCCTCAGCCCCCCCCCCCCCCCCCCCCCCCAGCTAGCACCTCTCTGCTCTCTCCTCCATCAACACACCACTCCCTCTTTCTGGAGGAAGCTTCTTTTGCTCCCGCAGATTCAACTGCTGTGGAAACTGCTGGCCAGCAAATAATAATAATAATAATAATAATAATAATAATACGGGTGTTAATTTCACACTGTGAGTGAACCAAATGGAACCTTACGGGTCACATTGATTGGACCCTTCACCCTTACAGGTCTACTTATATTTGGTTACCTTTTGTACATTTGATTAAATATATTTTCATATTTTTGCACACCTTGTAGCCTGCACTCTCACAGTTAGAAATGTAAAAAATAACAGTATTTTAGTGTTATTTTTGTGTAATTGACACTCCGGATATTGCACTGTAGTATACTGTACGAGTGTACGTGAATGTTTGGAGAATAATCTGCCTGTAATTTGTATGCCTAAAAGCAGTGCCTTTAGTATGTCATGTATGAAATGTATACAAATCGTGCATGATATTTTACAACTGGGATTTCATTTAAAACTTTATAGGATATTGGTTCAACTTTCGTAAATATGTGAAAATAATTTCTCGTGTATTTGATTTATTCAGTCTGCAGACGGTTGCATGTCTCCCCTCCCCTCCCTGTCTCCCCTCCTGTACCATCATGTCTCTCTCTACACTGTCTCAATGAAGATAAAACCGGCAGAAAAATGATAATTCCTTTAGTGTGAGACTGCACAAATGGAAACAAATGGACCCTTATGGGTCTGTAACTCTGAGCGTGCACAGATGGAAATTATTCTTAGTTATTGTGCTTTCACAAGGTCACTATGCCATCTCTGTTTTTTATTAAAAAAAGAAAAAATAAATCACTCTGTGTGACTTCATGCTGATCCTATATTGTCGCTTTCGGGCAGAAACCTCGTATCTCCATTTTTCATTTTTTTAAATAAATGAATACACTATACTCCGTTATACTACAGTGTCACACAAAGGGAGACAAAAACAGCCAATCTACAATTTCGTTGTTTGCTTGTAGATCGGGTTTCTTGCTATAATTCTTTACACATTTAGAAAGTGAAAGTCATTGAGAGCGTACAGTGAAACCAAATGGACCTGTAGTACGGGTCCATTTGGTTTCATTTTACCCTCTCAATGGTTTTATAAATTCTGAACCAATGGAAAGTATTCAGAAGAGCTTGTGACTAAATACTACTTTGGATCCATTGGAACATTGCTTTTTTTTATCCCATTTCCTGAAAAGTAATGGTTTTGGACATACAAGGTTTCCACCAGACAGCCACGATATATAATTTGTCTCATGAATGCATGTTCCTCACACCTCTCTCTCTCTCTCTATGTGACTGCAAAACTGGTAATTGTCTCAGTTAGCCATTAGGTGTAAAATTGATAGGGGGTGTTCTTGTATATATCTGCTAATAAGGCGATACATCATCTTGCGTATTATAGAAATTCACCATTATTAATGAAATGGTGATGAATTAATCATGAAATATCACAGTTGTCTGAATTATGTGAGTTATGAAATATCAAAAGTGCATTTATGCTCCAGTAATGATTTTGTACTTCTGTTCTTGTTTTATGAATGTAATGATTCCGCAGTTTATATAGGCGAGATTCTCAATTTCTCTTAATTCACATAATGTCCTACATCTTAATTCAGATTTGTCTTCATTAGCGTATATGCCCCAGTTTTAATTCTCAATTTGTCTTAATTCACTATGTCCTATAATTCTTAATTCAGATTTGTTTTAATTCATATTTTCTTTTAAGATAGAGCTGCATACTACTTCTTGAGTTGAGTCTCGATAATTGTATTCATTACACATACATTGTTGCAATGTATTTAATCGCTAAAATATATTTAAAGCTGCACAATCAGTATAAAAATATTTTAAAAATCTAAATCTACCCAAAGAGCATCTTATAAACTATACATTTAAATTGAGACTTTAAATTGAATATCTCTATAAACATCAACATATAAACACATTCATGCTGTAGACATTTGCATGATAAACATGATCTTTTCTAGCATATCAAAATAATTCATAGTGATTAATGAGCCCCACACATTCCACCTCAACAAAAGTATTGTTTAATATTAAAGCTCCAACTTGGCTGCATTCCTATTAACAAATGGGGATATGACAAAACATCTAGACTACTGTATGTACATACTTAGCCTAAGTAAAGTTGCAGTTTTAATCCCTGTTTAGAGCAAAACGGCACATTCTTATATTCTGAGATTCACAGGATTCATGTTTGTATGTTTCTTTTTCCCCCCCCCTTGAATTTAAATAATTTGTTCCAGTACCCTGGATATTGAAATATAATAATACACAAACTATCTAATTTAATAAAATGGAGAAAGAGTGAAGCCAATATTTGTGTGGTTGATAGAAATATTTGCACGCACAAAGCTATGCTGCAATGACCACAGTTATGATACAGATAAAAGACAGCATGCAGACAGAAATGATCTTATTTACAACTAGAGAACTACAACTTTTTTATCACTGCAATCAATATCAAATTCATCACAAATCTACAAAGTGGATCATGTGTCATGTTGCAGCTTGCATTTAGTGACATTTTCTTTAAACATTTCTCGTCGCTTAAGTGCAACATTGCATATAGCGCTTGCATGCTCCTTTTAAGCTGTATTGTGAAGCATTTAAATATGGCTCTTAGTCCTGTGGTTATGTGACAGATGGCCTGAATGGATTTTGTCTATTCACATAATTCTTTTTAATATTTTTTGTATTTGCATGATAGCATCATGTACTGCTAGCTGTTGTAGAGAGCTATAACGTTGGGACAGTGAGCACTGTGTGCTACATGCCAGCTGTGGAGTGGGTGGGTGGGTGGGTGGGGGGGTTACGGGGAGAAGACAGAGGAGAGGAGAGGCAATGGGAAGCGGGGGGTGTGGGTGTGGTGGAGGGGGTTGAAGCTGTGAAGAGGAACAGATCAGTGGAGAAGCTAGAGAGAAGAGATGAGTGGAGGAGAAAGGTAGCAGTGGAGAGGAGGCGAAAGGCTGTGGATGGAAGGGGAGAGGAGAGAGGAGAGGAGGTGGTGGAGGAGGGAGGCTGTGGATGGAAGAGGAGAGGAGAGGAGAGAGGAGAGGGGGTGGTGGAGGAGGGAGGCTGTGGATGGGAGAGGAGAGGAGAGGAGAGGTGGAGGAGGGAGGCTGTGGATGGGAGAGGAGAGGAGAGGAGGTGGTGGAGGAGCGAGGCTGGGCATGGAAGAGGAGAGATGAGAGGAGAGGAGGTGGTGGAGGAGGGAGGCTGGGGATGGAAGAGGAGAGGAGGTGGTGGAGGAGCGAGGCTGGGCATGGAAGAGGAGAGATGAGAGGAGAGGAGGTGGTGGAGGAGGGAGGCTGGGGATGGAAGAGGAGAGAGGAGAGGAGGTGGTGGAGGAGGGAGGCTGGGGATGGAAGAGGAGAGGAGGTGGTGGAGGAGGGAGGCTGTGGAGAGACCAAGCAGGGCTGGAGTGGATCAGCTCTGTAATACTGGAACCCCCGGGGCCTCACGTCCCAGGGAGGGGTCACAAGTTCAGCTCCCTGGTCCGACGGTCACACATGCAGGAACACCAAACCTCCTCTCTCTCTGTGTGTGTGTGTGTGTGTGTGTGTGTGTGTGTGTGTGTGTGTGTGTGTGTGTGTGTGTGTGTGTGTGTGTGTGTGTGTGTGTGTGTGTGCACACGCGCATTTGTGTGTATCTGTATGCATGACAGCGAGAAAGAGGGAGAGATTCTAAATCATTTCGGCAAAATTTTACACTTTAAAGAGTTAAATTAGCAGAGATGAATTAGCTATACTGTACCGTCAAGAGAGAGGAATTTCAGGTCCTTGCTTTACCACCCGGCCGCACATGAACAGAATACTCTACAGTATAAGATACTCTATATTGATACATTAAATTCATATCTGCATCGCCCAATCTCTATTTGTTTTCCCGCATCTTCCAAACACTTGTCTAAAGTCTCCAGGAACCCCCAGGACCTGTTTGTGTTCCACTTCATCTCCAATCTATTTCAACATGGCTGGTCTGTGTACATCATCGCACTGCTGAAATAGCCCACAGCTACAAATACCCTCCCCTCCCACTCAGAGGAGAGAGAGCATGTAAAACATATCAGGACTTGTGTATATGTATTCAGACTCTCCTGAGCCGGACATACACTGTAGAGACGGAAACACTATGGGTACTATACTTTCAAACGGTCTCATTGAACGGCATCTGACCCCCACCAACCCCCGGAGCGCTTCTCGAGTTCAAGGTTGTCGCCCGCCTGCGAACGCCACGAGCAAGCTGCTGCGGTTTGACTTTCACGTCGAGGTGCTAAAAGGAGATTTAGGGGTCGGGTAATCCCTTGCTGGAAAGCGGCCCATTTGGGTGCCTGCGATATCGTAACTCGAGAGATATACAAAGGGGTTTGTGTTACGGCGGGCTGCTCTTGACTCTAGACAAAATGAATGAGGTTATGAGTTTGTCCATCTCATTTCTTGATTAAGTGATTAGTGATCGAGTCCAACTTGCGGGGGCCCTGGCACGGAGAGCTGAGTGTAACATGTCTGTCCACATCAATTGGACCAACTTTTCTTTCATAAACAATGAGCCATTTTGGCCTTCAGTGACGATTTGGCCCATTGGGGTCTTTGAAGTAAATTGCTGGAGCAAATCTCTTTCTGTCTCCACTGACCAACTGTTGTGAGTAAGACCTCCTATTTAGCCCAGGCTTTCCGTTCCCACAATCCTGTCCCTACTTAGATTTTTTTTTTAACAAAGTTGTCAAGCCTAACCCCCCTAATTGATAAATTGGGATTATTCAATTATTGTTACTTGAAATTGGTAGTTTTACTTCACTGTCAAATTTAAAAAAAAATGCCTTTCTTCGCTCACTAACTACTAAGCCTATTACAGCATCACAAATACTGTGGCTGCTTGGAGAACAAAGAAAAAGCATTTCTAGTATGCATTACCTTTTTATCCACGTAAGAAATTAACAACACGTCGAAAATCGTCATATTGTGAGCCTGTAGACTGTAATTTTACGACAATGTTCTGCTATTTTGACATGCCCAGAATATGGACGCTATAGGGTTAGGGTTCATTTGGTTAAAGATGCAGGGTCTTCTTCACCCAAAACAAAAGCAAACATCCCCCCACCCCCACTCCTCTGCTGAAAGGAAGTAACATGCTAACCAGAGGCACCTCTCCAGTGATAGATATGCGCCATATTTCACCGTTCAGACCTTTGCAAATAGAAAACCCTGCTGGGCTAAGGAAAACAATGTGTTTCTGAGGACCAATATACAATCCATCACCCCGCTCCGTTAGGGCCGAGCGATGGAAGGGGGGGCTGGAAGGGCTTTGGTTTGGGCTACTCTTACCTGGTTTTCACATCAGATTGTGTGTGTGTGTGTGTGTGTGTGTGTGTGTGTGTGTGTGTGTGTGTGTGTGTGTGTGTGTGTGTGTATGGAGGAGGACCTGTGCCGACTTGAGCCTACGTTATGCTCCGTCGCGAGCCATTAATAGGCGACCTACAAGCTCACAACGCGGCACATCCGCGACACGTTGTGAGCTTGTAGGTCGGCTGTTTTTGACGCACCACACCGCCGTGCGATGATGAATCGGGCGTCCGAAGTCCAGCGCTGAACAGAGAGGGGACAGAGCCAATCACAGGCATGGAGCTGGTTCTGCCGGTGAAACTCTAGCCAGGTCCATCCACTGCCATGACATGGCCAGCATTAATCAATCATGGGCCCAGGCCGGGGTGAAAGGAGGCATTCTGGGAGATTAATTGTAGTCTTTAATTCCAGGGGCTGGGGTGTAAACAAGGCTGGTTTCTGAGTGGTTGTATTTTTTTCTTTTTTTAGTGCCAGTGGCTACACACAAAGTACATGGTTGTTTTATTATTTTTCCCGAGGTTTGAAATGTGGATTTGCACTCCGTGTATACAGTTAAAAGAAGCATTCATAATTTCATTTTTTCTTTTTTTACAAAATTATAAATACAGTCCTATGTGCTAATTTGTTGATGATGGGCCATGATAAAATAGTGTCAGTTTTGTCACTAATGTAGCCTCAACACTGACTTGTTTTTAACCTAAAATATTTGGTTTTGACACTGAGGTAAGTTACACAAAATGTAATTGAATAATGTCAGATGTTTTCTAAATTAGCTTTATCTCAGTGACCTTATCGTGATAAGTCTTGTTCACGTTTTGGGGGATGGATACTCTACACACAGAACAATGGCAAAACATGCAGCTTTCATCCCAAATTGTGAACATTCCACAGTCTACTGTTTGCTTACTGTAAATGTCCTCAGCCGCTCATCATTTCTGTGCTCTCTAACCTTAAGACTTCGTCGACATTCACACTAGTCTCCCTAACGCGTCGCCCCTATAAGACCTTGGCAGTGGCTTCCCTACGGATCGACCCTCCCTCTCCCCCTGCGGCCGCATTATGCTGAGTTTTCCTTACGTCGACCCTGCGGGGACAAGGCAAAGACACCTCGGTCATTAACTGTGCTAACTAATCTATTAATGTTGAATGATGGCCTCATTAAAAGGATCAAATATAAGTCGAAGCTTATGTGTTAATGACATGTTAATGCTTCTGTCAATTATAAAGCTGGGGTAATGGCAACCTGTGATGAGACGATAGCGCCATTGGGAGTCAAACTTGTAATTCCGTGTGTCCCCCAACCCTAGGGGGTTAAGTGGAGGGTTGATCTTTGGTGGGCCGGTGATGAACGGGAGATCAGACGGATGTTTCGTTGCGCGGTGGGAGTGTGTTAGTGTTCGTATAACACCGGGGAGAGTCACATCAAGTTGAATAAAGCTGAAGGTTTCTGTTATGTTGGGGACAGGTATGCTAAGGATGAAGTGAATCATGTCCACCGATTTTAATATGCATGTCGAGTCGACAAGAATTACAATCCACAAAACGGTGTTGTAAATGTAAACAAAGCAACCTAATCTAAGATGATATAAGGCAGGCCTCTCTGGCCTCTTTGTTTTACCAGGCAATGCTTTGACTGACCTCCAAATACATTCTCTGCTTGAAAAAAGGCACTCGTCAAATACATTCTGTTGTATTTGCCGTCGCTTCAAGCACCATAGCTCTTCTCCCGCTGTTGCCTTTTGACCCCAGCTCTAGAAAAAGCCCATGACTCATGACAACCGTGACCCAGTGAAAATCCTCCAGCCACATCAGTCAAATCTGAAAACACGCACAGCCATACCTTTAATTTCCATCTGCTGAACTTTCTCAGAATCAAGAGTTATGCTTAATTTAAATGATCGCTTGACAAAAACAGCACATCTACATGCTCACAATGCGTTGCTGTGAGCTTGTAGATCGTCAATATTTGCGTGACACCGGCCGACAACAGTATAAATCAGGGGTTCATTTATTGACTATACAGTGGCCTAGCAAGAAACTTTCCGTAGCTAAATGCTCACAGACACAATATGATTAATAATAATGACAACTAAAATAATATACAAACAAATTAGTTTGAATTCAAAAGTAGATCTAATAGATAATCTAAACTAGTAAGATTCAAGCTGAAACAAGACACTGTACAGTAAATAAGGTCACAATATGACTGGTAGTCGTAACACAAAATGACCAGATATTCACTTTCAGGGCTAAAATAACACTGCAGATTTGACTCTGTATAGAGAGGCGTTAATGAAAAGACTAGTGGTTTTTGATTGGGCATCTTGTACTGTATTTAAATCCTGTGTGAAGGTATGGCGCCACACGGAGCCCCCCCCCCCCTCGCCCCCCCTCGTCTCCCTGTGATGAAGGTGTCACACGGCATTCATATCAGCAGCCCTGTGCCAGCTGTACGATCAGTGGGATTGATCTGTTGGCAATGGGACCACACTCATCTCCCCTCCTCCCCCTCTCCGCCTCTCTCTCTCTCCCCATCACCCCCTCTATTCCCATCACTCTCCTCTCTCATTCTGTCCATCACTCCTCTGTTCCTTTATGATCTCCTCTCCCTGTCAGTCTCCGTCTCTCTCTCTCTCTCTCTCTCTCTCTCTCTCTCTCTCTCTCTCTCTCTCCCCCTGTCTCTCTCTCTCTGTTTTCCAGCCAGGCAGACCTTCCTCAATGTGAAATCATGGCTAATGCGCCATGACAATCTGACACAACGCACAGTCCAGGCCCCGCTCCATCTGGTCGCAATTTAATTTGGTCAGGGGAGGTGGAGGGGTGCAGGAGGTGGGGTGGGGTGGGGTTGACGAGGAGGAGGAGAGAGAGGGAGGTGGTGAGATGAAGGGATGGCTGGCCGGTGTCGGTAGGAGGGGTCAGAGATGAAAGCAGCTCTGACGAATCGTCTTGTCGTTCTTCACCTCGCTTCCCGAGTTGCCCCCCCCCCCCCCCACACACACACACACACAAAAGTCAAAAATGATAGCAGTCACGATCAAAAGTCTAACAATTATGTTAAAGACCCATAGGTGGAAGAGGCCGACAGTTTGGCTCGTTAAGGCTATTACAAATAAAAGGAGAAGAGAAGAGGAGAAAAAATTATGTTAATTTATCCATTTGTAATACTGAGGTTTTACAAGTGTAACCGATTGGACCCTATATTCAGTTATTTGTAAATACTTAGAGAAACAATTTTACACTCAAGATTTGAATGAAGGGTGTTGGTGGGACGTGGATCAAACCATTCTGGGGGGAGTGAGGGTGGAGTGCAGCGTTGGTGTGAAGAGCTAATGGGGACATCTTCATGTAGTTTGCCCTCGTCGGGAGCGAAACCAGGAGAAATGAGGCCATTACTAAACACTGGGCCCCGTTAAGAGCAATTTTCCTAATTATGGGGACGGAGGGATGTGTTAGTCGTGTCAGATCGGGTGTGTGTGTGTGTGTGTGTGTGTGTGTGTGTGTGTGTGTGTGTGTGTGTGTGTGTGTGTGTGTGTGTGTGTGTGTGTGTGTGTGTGTGTGTGTGTGTGTGTGTGTGTGTGTGTGTGTGTGTGTGTGTGTGTGT
This sequence comes from Protomyctophum parallelum, assembly GCF_964188405.1. NCBI lineage: Eukaryota > Metazoa > Chordata > Actinopteri > Myctophiformes > Myctophidae > Protomyctophum > Protomyctophum parallelum. The sequence goes on along the minus strand of NC_139704.1, from coordinate 10,171,581 downwards.
GTGTGTGTGTGTGCGTGCGCGTGTGCGTGCATGCGTGAGGTGTAGAGACGGAAAGTGTTAACTCTTTAAATGGGACTAACTAACGGGCCTTGCTCAGGCTGGGTCCTAATGACTTAATGGAACTAATGATGTAAGGAACACCAAAGCCATATGTGTTAATGCCGCGGCAAAGGCCGCAGCTCAGCGACTCAGGCAGGGTTTATGGTTCTCACACACACACACACGCACACACACACACACACACACACACGGCTTGGTGGGCAGCTGCTTGTGTTATTACACAAGCAGTAAACGGGGCAGGAAATATGATATGGATATGGATGGGAGTGAGGAAGTATAGTGGAGGAATGTGATGGCAAGTTTAGAAACAGACAATTAGCTCATGTGATGTGTAAATTCATCACAGAAATGAATACACTGTCTGTCTTTCATTCTGTCTGTCTTTAAAAGTATTAAGTGGCCGATGGCTCGCGGAAAACAGCTTAAATCAACTTTATTAATATATCTCTGTTCCATTTCATTTGCTAATACACATTTTATCTTCTTCCCTCTGCAGTCCTTCCTATTCATGGCCCCTTCAGTCCTGCGTTCCGCTAAACTAGTCTGACTGCGCCGTGATCCATGGGTCCCGTCGAGATGGAAAGCCTCCCTCCCCTTCCCTTCGCTGTCCTGCTGGAGAGCGATGACTGGAGAGCAATGGATGGTCCCTAAAGGTGAGGCCCTCTCAGCATGCAGCTGTAGAAACAGCTCCTTGTTTCCTTGCTGAGGTCAGGAATGCAAGCGCCTCTCTCCCCATCCCAGAGGTGGGGAGATGGAATAGGCCACAGAGAATGAGAGACAGAGAGAGAGAGACAGAGAGAGAGAGAGAGATGATTCCCACCACATCCATCACTCTTTCTGCTAGCTTGCGCTCTCTACCAGCCCGACGAACCCAACCCCCTCTCCCCCCCTCGCTGTCCTATATGACCGCCTTTATAGACTGCTGCCCTTTGTCAGCTCCCTCCCACAATGGCAGAGGAGATGGGCGGAATGCACCGGAAGAAATTAGTTCACGTCAGCGCTCATTTTATGACGCGTGTAACTGGCGGGTGCGAGCAGAGAAGAGAGAATCATTCGTCTCTGTGTTTGCGTCGCCTGCCCTGGGTCCTGCCACCAGTCCAACTCGCAGGCCATTTTCATCTAAGGTTATAAGGTCAATAAAACCGACCTCGGCCAATCATAAAACAGTCAGCACGGCAGAGTGCGGATTGATTAAGTTCATAACTCGATTTGAGCTGCTGCGGAGTCAGGACGATAAAAATTGGAGCATGTATAAATCTAACGCGGGGAGACATAATCCAGAGAAAATCAAAATGTAAAGTGGATGTTTTTAATGGCGTCCTTTTTCATCATCTGAGTGCGGCCTTTCGGCAGGATGATTATTGATATCTATGATCCATGGGCTGAGCTTTTTCCTTTTTTTTTTTATCAGTGGTGCCACTGTGGCCGAGCCAATGGTCAAAGTCTTCAAGTGGCTGTCGGTTTTTCAACTTCCTGTAAGTCAGAGTCACACGGCCTTATCACACACAAGTCTTATCAGATCCCTTTCATAGCCTGTCTCCTCTGTGGAGATGTCCATTGAACTCAATTGGCTGGGAGACATTGTTTATGCTTGCATGGGGGTATGGGAGACCAAATCAAGTCTATCCAAGCCATATGTTGGCAGCACAGACCCTTGTACTGAAGTGCTCCAAATTAGGCTCACCAAGCCCTTAGCTCTGACTAGCTCAACTTATTCAATTTGTGGGGGTCAAAAGTTGATGGTGCTAATTCTGCCCTGTAATGAAGTCTTCTGTAGGGATTTTAGCCAAATAGGCTTAAGTCCATATTGCAAGCCCATTAAACAGAGCCGGAGTAATCAAATAAGCAGGCACTTCAGAGAAACACAAAAAGAGGGAGTAACACAGTCAAATCCTGAGTGTAAATGTAACTCTGAGAGTGTACTACTACTACGTAACCAAATGCACCCTAAAGGGTATATTAGTGTAAATGTAACTCTGAGAGTGTACTACTGCTACGTAACCAAATGCACTCTAGTCTAAAGGGTCCATTTGGTTACGTTTGCACTCTCTGAGTTATATGGATTCATTAACACACAGGATTTTGGGTGGCACTGGTTTTCAGGCCAATACCCATGATGCATTGCATGAACAGCCAGGGTCAATCGAGTTGAGGCATTTGTTTGGGGTTTTAATTAATACATTAGATATGGTTAGGCACTGTTACTATGGTTATGGTTAGGGTTCGGTGTGGTTAAGGCTCTGGAAGGGGAGTTAGAAAACTGAGATTATGCTTCGCTCATTAATATAAACTGCTGTTGCGTCATGACTACATCCACACATAATACAAAAATTACACAGCGATGAAGCAATGTAATTTATTTTTGAAAATACGTTTATTTTTTCACCACGAATAGAAGCATCAACCGGTACAAATCACTAAAGTAGGGCTGTACATGATTTTTATAGTCGACTAGGGGGGGGGCTGGTGAAAGTGTGTGTGTGTGTGTGTGTGTGTGTGTGTGTGTGTGTGTGTGTGTGTGTGTGTGTGTGTGTGTGTGTGTGTGTGTGTGTGTGTGTGTGTGTGTGTGTGTGTGTGTGTGTGTGTGTGTGTGTGTGTGTGTGTGTGTGTGCAGCTCGTTGACGCTCATTAATGCATCAAGGAAGGCAATTATGTTTCTGAATCTGCAACTGTCAAATAGGTCTTCACATCTATTCTAACTAATAAAATAACATTTTCATGGCACTCAGCATGTCACCCTAGACATAATTTGGCCCTTGGGGAAGACTAATTGGGGAGCCCTGCAACAGAGAATAATTTCATTTAACATTATACTTGCTTGGTTTCTCCCAATACATCATGATATATAAACTATCTTTTTAAATATTTGTTAATTAATATAACAAATTAGGCCATTCTGTAAATTGAATCATAAAATAAATAAAAACATTTTTTATATTGTTTAATGATGACGATAACAGTGGGGGGAGGGATGGGGTGAGGGAGAAAAATAAATGGTATGTTCAAACTGTACTACATTGTTGAAACCCACTACCAATAAACATATATTAAAAAAAAGAAAAAAGAAAGAAAAACATCGACTAAGAGATTTGTAGTCGACTAGGATCCATTCCGATCGATTAAGACCTAATGCTTATTCAATTCACATTATCCTGTAGGTTTATAGTGCACTTCTGGGTTCACTATAGATTTGGCGGCTCAGCAGTTTAAAATCCATCTCACATACTTTTGTTGTGTGTCCTTGCTCTTTCAAATAACACTGCCATGCTATGTGAAATAAATATTATACAGATTCTTCAATATTAATTGAATAGCAATATGTTCATTAAGAAATACCTCCTTATTTATTATGTATACTTTATTATACATTATACTACACACAACTCCTTGTACTGTAAGTCTATGAGCTATTATATTATTGGCTTTGCATTTGGCATTACGTTTTTCACTATGAATACTATGCCATATTATATTATATTATATTATAGTGTACCATACCATAATATTTAGGATGGCCTCTAATGATTCATGAGCAACACAATGCGTTACCAGAATTTTGCATTGGCCCTCTGGGTTTCATCTACCCGACCTTGTGAAAATAAATAGGAGTGGGCATTGTGATACTCAGGCTTTGGCAGAGTGTACCATAGCGGGCCCTGCACCCATATACCCACACTGACGGTGCTCATCATCCAGCCTGGCAGATGGCTGCTAGCTTGAACAGCTTTCTGGTGTTTAATTATGATCGTAATCAGGGGAAATAAAGATCAATTAAAGTGCAAGTGAAACTAATGAAACGCGAGCGCGCCATGAGCAGCCGGACAGTTGTCCGAAATTGTTCATCATTTCCTGAGCATGTCGTAAACACAGGCCAGCACGGTGCAGCAACGGGCTAAGCTAGTGTTAGCATGAAGTGCTTCCGAGGACATTGAGGGTGGAACTCTCTGGTCAGAGTGGAAGCCAATATGCTGCGTCTCTGATGGCGAGGAACTTAATCGTATGCGTTTAGCCATCAATCATCTCTTAATATTATGAATACATGTCAAGTTATGTTAGAAAACTGTCAATCTACAAATTGTGATGAAAGATGAACTTTTGGCTTTGTATTTGCCATCATGTTGAAGTGAACTTTTGGCTTTGTATTCGCCAATATGCTGCGGCTCTGATGGTGAGGAACATAATTGTACACGTTTAGCCCTCAATCATCTTTTAATTATGAATACACATCACGCTCATGTTAGAAAAGTGTTCATTGGTGATGAGAGATGACGTTTTGTGTTCCTTCTGTGACAGACAAGCCCCTTTGATGAAGTTTGAGGAATTTATGCTGACTTTGATTTGATGTGAGATTTGCATAATGTGCAGTGCCTGCTCCTCAGGTCCTCAGAAATGGAAACAGCCTGCCCCGCATGTGGCTGCTGGCAGCGCTTCAACTGCCCTCTCCACCAAGCTGTGTGTCGTAACACAAGGCTGTGGCCCCCATATGAGCAGGATGGACAGGAGGAGAGAGAGATATAGAGGGGGGGGATGGGTGATGAAATGATAGAGAATGATGGAAGATGCAAGTTGGAGAGGAGAGAATGTGATGTGGGGATAAAAGGAGTATGGAGAGAAGGGAGGGATGATTGGGGCTGAATATAACAAGTTGGACCGGAGGAGAGGAGGATGGGACGGGCAGTGCTGGGATAAGGGTAAAGGTTGGTGGTGGGTGGAGGGTGTGTTGCCCAAGTAGACAGATGCCAGCACTGTGGCTGTGGCATTGTGGGATATTAATAGAGCGGAGAGAGCCACGTTGTGCCAACCTTATTGGAAGAGAGAGTGCTGTCCTGCTGTGACACCAGCAATATCGAAATTAAGTGGAGAAACTGGAGTACACCAAGATGCCTTGTTTGTATTCAGTTGGTGTATTTAGCAGATGTCGCACTGAAAATCGCAATGAAAATAGCCGATCTACAAGCTCAAGAACATATTGTAGCGACTCATGTTGTGAGCTTGTAGATTGGCGTTTAAATCAAGCATGATAGTTCTCAAATATACTACTGATCCTATACAACAACAGGAAGAAGTGATATTGCAGCATCTGTTCTGTAGGACAGAAATCATATAAAAAGGGAATCTAGTATTTTGCTTTTTAATTTGAACTTACTTTATAGGAATTATAGGCTCAAAGTTTAGTATTTTGAAAGCAATGGTCTTAAAACAGTCAATACCTTGGGCAGTATTCAAGATTGAGTTAAATGTTTAATCACAACAATACTTTTGGCATTGAACGTGAAAAAAAGCTAAACTAAAAATATCTTCATGTACAGACAATTGAGTCAGAAATATTCTCCTGATATTTAATTACTGCCGGGGAGGGGAAAATGTCCTTCTTGATACTTTATTTCAAACTGCCATAGCTTGTTGTAAAATGATAAATGACTACAACAATATTATCCCAGACAACAAGCGCTCTAATTAGTACAGTTTTCTCTCCAAAGCGTTTCAGCATCACAAACAGCATTTCAGTAAAGGTTGTGGTGTAATCTCTAGTCTACGTCATGTGCAGTGACAGTAAAGTTGTTTCAATCGCCACATGGAACCAAAGTTGCGGTGACACAGGGACATCAGAGGAGGGGAATGTGATGGGTGTCACCACTCACCAATAAGCTCAAAGGTCCTAACACTCAGCATACATAATACACTCACATAGGTACACACTGTAGGGTTTGTGTCCGACCACCATCCACTGAAACCATATGCCACTGCCCCGGTGTGACTCACTCCACACACCCTCAAAGTCCATGAGCGTGAACCATTGATATATACTTTAACACTCTTCATGTCCTACCCAGGATTCGAACCCTGGCCCCTGCTTGCTCAGAGAAGAAATATAGTTTTGACATTCAGGCAGTACCACTTGTCAACCAGTAGTGGTCAAACCACACAGGAAGAGCATGCAGGGAGACCAAATACCGTACAATCACAGCAATTGTATTGTCATATTGGACTAACATACCATATGGCACCGTTGGAGGTGCGACAAAGAAAGCAGGAAGACCGATCCTTCTGTATGAAATCATGCATACAGATTGGTCAAAATAACATTAATAACTTTTTCCCTTCACATCTCTTAGCTGAGAAAAGCATACCTACAAGGTCAGAATTCGTCACTTGACACGTTATGAGCTTGTCGATCTGCTATTTTCACAGAATATTTGCCAATTTTGAAATCCTATAGGGATGCTATAGGCTTCATGACATTAAGTGGGAAGGCTCTAAAATGTGTTTGTTTTAAATATGCCCAAAATGTAACTGTTAAGTCATTTTAATCCTGTCCCCTTTTGAACTTAGTTAAATTAACACAAGCCACTTTCAGACATTCACTGTATAATGGAAGTTTTCCATAGTTCAAATGGAGGGGCTGTACAGTATGTATGCAACTTTCCAGCTCAGTAGGATTGACCATGCAGCGGATTTGATATGTTTTTATGCAGGACTAATCCATTTTGGCACTCTGTGTGAATGGTCCGGTGGATTTATATTCAGCATGCCATGTGGACATATGCTGATGATGTCGACAGGTAGAGGTGTTTGGCATTTGATCCTCACTCAGGGCAGCACTGTTATTTACGTAGACGTATCTAATGTGTGCGTTTACTACGCAGACTAGGGTGACCAGACGTCTTGGTTCGTCCGGGATTGTCCTGTTTTCAGGCTGCTTGTCCCAAGTCCCGACAAATATCTCCAAAACAAGTCCTGGTTTTCAACATTCATAAAAATTGCCATAATTACAGTGGTTGCGAAGGCGTCTATCTTGTTTTCATGGAAACATGCTCACCTAACCCAATCAGAAAACATTGCGTGTATGAATTAAAGCTGAGGCGGATGTTTGTCAATCAGTCGTCGCCTGTATGCAACACCTATGGTGCGCGTACTGTATACTGTGTATACATGGGCGTGCGCATGCATGACAAATGTGTGCATTGATTTTAGGGTCTCGGCTGAATACGGTCACCCTAACCCACCCAGACCCCACCCCTCACCTTATCAAACAGAGTATTTACATTAATGTGTGTTAGTCAAATTATTTAAAGTCCACTCATTCCATTTACAGGGCCTCCAAAGAGTCCTGGGTTGCTATTTTTCGTCACTACCTCACCATGAGGAGTGGGTATTTGCGCCTGCTTGGATGTGGTAGCGGTTTCTCAGGACCAGTCCCTGAAACGACCATTCTTCTGTTGCATGCTATATGTGTGAACGGCCAACACCGGACAATATGGTCATATGAGAGAGTGGCTATAATGATGACATGGATACATTTTAAATGAGCAATGCCAAAAGCGGGTCGACAGTGATTCTGCTGGCTGTAGCACCACAGAGAATGCAGGTTGGGCCATTTTAGGCCATTAACGGACATATAATCCCTGTGTTCATCTCCTCTGTTCACAAACTATCTGTTTCACAAAATAAACCTTTCATCTGGGCTCGTTTCCCCCCACTCACAAAATAAACAGATTTCCATTCCTCTGATGTCCCTCACAGGACCCCTTACAACAGCCAGGCTATAACGGAGCAGGAGCTCCCCAGCACCCCTGAATAATTTAACCATGCACTGCTTCCCCTCACACACTGTTTGGGAAAATGCAGTAATGAGAAAAGCTGTAAAACGCCTGGGCGGTCGGTGCTGTACGGAGAGAAAGAGAGAGAGAGAGAGACAAGCGAGCCAAGGTTTAAATGAGATAGTGAAGAAGGTTGCAGACAGACTTGTCTGTAATGTAGTGCAGTGATTCACAGCCTTTATCATTTCAAGGACCCCCAATTGATATGCCTTGGGCCAGCGATTCAACCTGTGAGACCAGGCCCACTGGTGGGCCGTGGGAATATTGCAAGTAGGCCCCCAAATAATTGGCAAACACTGTTCTTTTTTCTTCTTCTTTAAAACCTTGTAATGTGTTTTCATGATGCCGATAAATTCGAACTTAAAGTGTACTATGTTTGTTGCATTGATCCGAGCCGGAAACAAAACCGATTAACCATAAAACCATTAAAATAAATATGTTGCACTCATCTGAACACTTTCGAAGATTTTCAAGTGGGCCGGCCCCTGATCCAGAAAAGGTTGGGAGCCATAGGCCATGGACCCCATTCTATAACTCTGATGGTTCCTTTTTGATTCTATGTAGACTACTCTCTCACTTACAGACCCGTAAGCGTAAGGGACCATTTTGGTTTAATCATTTAGTGGCATGGGGACCCCCTGGACCCCCCTCAGGTCCCCCAGAGCCCACATTGAGAACAGAGAACACATATGTATGAGGGAGGAGGGACAGGAGAGTAAAGACCAAGACCAAGACTGAGAGAGGGACAACCCATAACACACACCACGCACGCACGCACACACACAGAGAGAGAGAGAAAACTTCAAACAGATGACCCGCATATTTTCACCCAATTAGATATTTCTAATGTTACTTTTGAGGTGCGATGATCAGCCGAGCGTCTTCTGGCAGAACAAAGTGGGGGTTGGACCCCCCCCACCCCCCTCCCGCCCTCTTGATCATCCAGCGATTTTCAAGGTGTAAACACGAAACTGTACAGGGAGGAATTATCTGGACGAAGAGGGGAAACGTTGGCAGCGGTTCAGAGGCAAGGCTTTGTAAAGTAAACCAGATTTGTTCAGGGGTCTGTGATCGGTTTATTTTCCCAGTCCCCCGGTCTTTATGCTGGGCCTTCTTGTAATTGTCCTCATGTTTCAGCTAATTTCACATTTCCAGAGAAGGTTTTCGGGAGGGAGGGAGTTGAGAGTTTGGGTGACACAGAGTTTGGGAAAAGGGGTAAAGTAGAGAGGGGAGGAATTTGGGAATTTGAAGGAGTAACACCCTCTGACTTTGATATTTTTGTTGAGGTCATTTTGGATGGTTGGAACCGTTTAAGGGAGGTGCAGCCACAATCCCTCTGGGGTTTCCTCTGTCTCCTGCATGTTTTTTTTTATATCTTTCCATTTGAAAGGAATTCGCTTTTTGTTGTTATGGATACTGGTAAAAAAATAAATAATAATAATCGAACTTAGTTCATAATGTCCTGATTATTACCCAATTTTCTTAAGGTGGTACTCCACACAAGCAATTGAATCAGTACAGAGACACATTGTGTTCAACTCCAGAGAAACTTCCCATTATTCTCTAAGGTGGCATGACTATAACAGTTGACAATTTCATCAAGGCAGTAATTTACAGATTACACACACATTCCCCATTTCTGAGAATTCATCTGGAGCAAAGTTTCATGAATATTGTCGTATTCATTCTTGATTTGACCCCCGAGATTGGTGATTGTTACCTTGACCTCTCATCTTCTGGACCCAAAATCTCTTTGGGGCAGCCTACAGGCAGTCAAGTTTCATGCAAATCCTTCCCTTTGCCTATGGCTTTTTTGCTAATAGACAGACAGGCAGGACCAATTACAATGCCCCGCCACACGTTGCTGTGAGAGACTACAATAGAATAGTCTCAGCATCAGAACAATCAGACATCTTCTCTCTGACCGAGGCTTGAAACCTCTCCAAGAGGAGCAGCACGCTACAATGTCACCAAACTCTCCAAGGTCTTCCATCTTCCGTTTCCTTTGATCGTCTCCGGGCAGATTAGAGCACAGAACATGAAACCCAATGAGGCATGAGTGCAGGTCTAGTGCACGCATGCACAGGGGTGCGTCTCCCCACAGACATGATGTAACCACTGCTTTTAAGCCAGGGACATTTTCCTCAACGTGGATGATGTGTAAGCTTTGATGTGTGACAAACTTGGCTGGCTTTGAGAAGGGGGCGTCTGCAATTAACACGTTTTGTTGGACACCCCTGTCCCGTTGCTGCCATGAAGCAGCATGCCAACCGAATTAGGAATATTGTGTTCCATGTGACCCCGTTGGTTGGTTTTTGTGGTGTCATCACAGCGCTGCGGCGTTGAGGACGCGATTAAAGTTTGATGGTCTGACACCTGTTAAGTTCTCTTACTATAGGGAGATGAGTCAGGTTTTTTGTTGCCGTTGTTGCTGCGATTTGCACAATATATTCTCAAGACACCCTTCCACCCCCAGGTCTTGTCGCTCATGCCTTGCACTTGTCTCGTCTGATCCTTATAAAAAGTCAGGGATATTGTCTCGGCACAGTGCAGGCCCTGAGGGTTTCAGATCTTACCATGCCTTTTGATGTTGGTGATCTATTGAAAATTGCACTCATTGTAAATCACACAGCATTTGCCTATTATGGAAAGAAACTTCCGCACACTGTTCACAAACACTAGTAATGCCAGATTTATAGTTAGTTGTGTGCCAGTGTATTGCCCTTGAAAATAGCCGATGTTCAAACACGTCACAGCGCGATGTGTATTTTGTTGTGAGGTTGTAGATCGGCTATTTTTGGTGCGAGATACAATGCGCAGTAGTATAGTATAAATCAGGCTATTTAGATCCTCACCGCAGGATAGAACCATTTGAAGCAGGAGGCAAACACACTTTAAACCTCAGTGATCTCAGAGATATTTTAAGAGGAGAAAGGCGGGGGTAGGGATGGGGGGCAGCAGGGCTTTTTGACATCGAGGAGAGCTCCTCCGAACCATTACCCATCAGCCCTTTCACTCCTGGAGGGCTAATCCCAGGGGGAGAGTGGGCGTCCTCCGAGGACACGTTGGCTGGTACGTGTTAATGGGGGATTACATGTGTTAACATCTATCGCACGGCGCACTTGGCCTAAAGGGGCTCTCGCCGCTATAGGGGTTTTAGCATATGAATAAGGAATAAGAATGGAGCCTATGGTGAGAGTGAGAGCTGCCACTCGAGCTGTAGCGACCGGGGGTAGAGTGATTAGGTTGAGACGCACAAAGACCTAAAGCTGTGCGGTTTTGAAATGGAAAAGGGCTGCCGGGAGGAAGTGTTGCTCTCCGTTGCGTGATTTCCAGGATTCCGGGAAGGAAAAGCATTTCTGCTTTTGGAAGATTCTTTTTTGTTAGGTGATTTTTCACGTGGGATTACATGAGCATTATATTTACATGTTTCACTGATCATTTTTACGCAATACGATAGTAGAAAAGCTTAACCACTTAAAACCCTATATACTTAGTTGCGGTTCTATATCCTACTTTTTTCCCCTCCAAATATAGTCGCAGAATATCTACGCTATTTTCACCGAATGCTTGCGCCAAAGTAGAGCTAAGGTTCATATTTTTTAATTCCACATAAACATTTCTTACTAAAATGCTGTTTTTTTGGTGTTTGTTTTTTGCATTTAGATATACCAGTCAAAATACTAGTTTAGGAGCCAGTCCAATCTAATGTGGCTATATAGTATATCTCAAAAGCACATTGTATAGCCTGTGTACACAGTAAAATCCTCAGTGTTCATTTATCCAAAATACATTTCCATTTGGATCCATTCCACTGAGTTGAATGAACACTTTATGGGTGTTAACCACAATTTAAGGAGTGCAGTTGGCCCCAGTTAGACTAAGACCTCCCATTCAAATCACGTCATCAATCATACAGTATAATCATTAAAACTATGGCTATGGATCCATATATATATGTGTCAGTGGCGTGGTCCACTCTCTGAGCCAAGGAAGCAGAGGTGGAAACTAAAGCAAGGAGAGGAACATTAAATGTTCTTTTCATGGAAAATTTAACTGAGGAAGTTGAGAAAAAGTCATAAATATACGCAATTATCCCAATTATGATTTTTTTTCCCCATCAAGTAATGACAATATGACATGACATCACATTCTGGCATCTGAAACAGAGTTCTTCTTAATGTTTTGAGCCCAAATCAGCAGATCTACAAATTCACAGTGTGACACCACCGTAAGGAAAAAGACTTCACCCTCTGATGGGATATGCTCTTGTCTTTGTTGCTCTACCAGTCATCTAGCGCAGTGGTTCTCAAACCTTTTCATGTCAAGGATCCACAAATTGATCTATATATTTGGCCACATACCCCCATCTGAAAGTGTTGTTTTTGCCCAGGACCACCATTTGTGTTCAAAATAATCCAAAATGAGTCAACATTTCCCAAACACTTTCAAGATATTTCAAAAAGGTTCAAAAATAACAGATACAAGCCTGTGAGTTTTGTATTCTGCTATTTTTGAATATCCATATAAAATATGGAGCAAGTGGTTAAAATGAGTGTGATTGATATTGTGATTATTGTGCTTTTAGCGTCACAATAAGCATTAGCATTTAGCTGGGAATCCCCAGACCTTACTTTGAGAACCACTGATCTGGAGTGTCTTCTCACACAAACGGTGCTGCAGTCATTGCCCCGTCGTCACACGTCGTCACACACTGCATCTACTTGGCAGAAATACCACATGCACTATCACCACATGAATGTTTTCCAGTTCAGTAAAAGACTAAAATACAAATATATATGAGGTCAAAATCCTCCTGGCCAACCTGGTTTCCATGTGCTGTTTTCTTATGGTATTTGGAACATTATTACTATTATTTTAAATATATAGGAGGTGTGTGTGTGTGTGTGTGTGTGTGTGTGTGTGTGTGTGTGTGTGTGTGTGTGTGTGTGTGTGTGTGTGTGTGTGTGTGTGTGTGTGTGTGTGTGTGTGTGTGTGTGTGTGTGTGTGTGTGTGTGTGTGTGTGTGTGTGTGTGTGTGTGTGTGTGTGTGTGTGTGTGTGTGTGTGTGTGTGTGTGTGTGTGTGTGTGTGTGTGTGTGTTTTCTCCTTTAAGTTGTGTCCTAGGCCCCAGCCTTGGAATTGACATGCAGTCCAGGCGTCGGGGATAGTGAGGTGTTTATTTGCTGAAGGTCAGCCCTTTGTGTGGAGAAACTTCTTGCCAGATGAGATAGGGGAGTAAATTGCAGATCTATCACCTCCCCTCCCCTCCTCGCTCCCCTCGCGCTCACTTACCTCTTTCATTCTCATCCTCCTCTCCTCTCCTCTCCTCATCCTCCTCTCCTCTCTAAGCTTCCGAGCCAACCTTTTCTCTCTCCCGTCTCTCCTCAATCTCTCTTGCTCTCCTTTTTGATGCTCATGTTTTCACCTTTATGTTTTGCACAGCTTCACGTTCTAAAATATTCTATACTGCTTATTATACTCTCTCTCTGCTCATTTAACACCTTAGGGTATTCTATCCATCTCTTTTTCCTTCCCCTTTCGTTCTCTAACCTCACATTCTATCCATCTTTTGCTGTTCCCACTTCCTGAGC
>NC_139704.1:10093328-10155828 GCF_964188405.1 Protomyctophum parallelum | reverse complement strand
CAAGTGTTCCAGCTTAGATCAGTGGAACTACTACATAGTATATACTTTAGTAAGTCCTTATCGTTGTCAAGGACCCCCAGAATTATGTGTATTTGGCTTTTGGCCAGCGACCCCAATTTGAAAACATGCTGTTCCAGGGACCTCCCCAAGAAGCAAAAAATGTTTCGCTCTGAAAGAATTTTCTAAAATAGCAGACCTACAAGCTCGTAGCGTGGCACTCGGTGCCGCGCTATGAGCTTGTAGATATGCTATTTTTCAATAGCTAAAGCATAAAATAATGCTTTAAAACACCAACAGGGGTTCCCGCCCAGAATGAGTTAAGAGTCAAGACCATAGTATGATAGGATATAAATGTTGCACAAAGCATGCCAAATGAAGGGCAAAGACAATCACGACAGGTAGACAGAGAATAATGTTCTCTATAAGCCACGGCACTAATACTTTCACACGTACAGTACCTCAACTAATGTAGATCAGATAATGATGTCGTGCCCTTCACTGTACCTCATCATACAATGAATAATGAAAATACTTGAGCTTATTGATTCGCTTATTTTAGAGACTTTTAGATGCCTAAAAAGGGCCTATATCATATATGCCCCCAAAACAGGGCTGCAAGGTTGAAAGTGGTTAAGTACGATTACACATCAGTCATCATTAATTATCCATGGTGAGTTTTTGGCGACCGCTCTGCGACAAAATCAAACAGTGTTTTATTTTCTCAGCGGACTCGAAGACAGTCATGTGGTTTTAATTGGTTAAAGACTTAAATCTGCAATCACCTTTGAGACTTATCATTATCCATGTGATGCCTATCGTTTCCCTATTCTGGACATGTCATAATAGTTGATAGTAGCAGGTCTACAAGCGTGTGGTGTGAGCTTGTAGATCGCCTATTTTCACAGAAGTGATTTGGTGTAGAGGGGAAAAAGTATAGGTGACCTATACCCCGGTCAATTAAATATATAGGGTTTAAGTGGTTAAAAGTGAAATGCCTTCATCTGCAACAGCTCGAGCAGTTGCCCAATCTGAAACAAGCTTAACACTTAATGCTAGTCTATCAAACCCATTCTGACCGGGCACCCATTTTGGTGTCAGCATCATGTTATGCTTTAGCTATTTAAAAATAGCAGATCTACAAGCTCATATCGCGCCACCGAGTGGCGCGATACGAGCTTGTAGGTCTGCTATTTTTGAAAAATCGAAGAGCGACTGACATTTCTAGAATCTGATCTCAGGTCAGAATGGGTTCATCAGACCAGTGTGTGTCCGACGGAAACCTTGTATGAATCGTATGAATTGTATGTATCGTGACCTTTCAGATCTCCTCCCTCCGCTGCCAGGGGATGCCGTCGTTGCATTGACAGCTGTGAATAACTGTAAATATAGATGTAAATGCCGTCCTCCTGTACTGTATATCCGTGACTATGGGGGCCGGTAAAATGGCCGCCATCGATGAAGTCTCCAGTGGCAGTCAGTTCCCTGATAAATGTCTCTGTGAATACATTTCTACAGCGATGAAAAGCCAAGCGTTTCGGAGAGGGAGGGTAGAGAGAGAGAGAGAGAGTGGTGGCTGTGTGTGTGTGTGTGTGTGTGTGTGTGTGTGTGTGTGTGTGTGTGTGTGGGGAGGGGAGGGGAGGGGGGGGGGGGGTCGTATGGAAATCCCTGAGTATGTTGCATTGTGTTCCAAAGGCAATAAGAGCTCGGGCATAAAGTGAGTTTTCATAAAGACTTTGTTGTAAGGGTTCCCAGGCACTTGCCAAGTGGCAAAAGGCTAAGTGGAGATAATGTGTCCTTGTACCCTTTCAGGATGAGGCCAAAACTTTGATGTGTTACTCGGCTGTGGGATGGACGTGGCCAACAATCACAAGCAGTAACGCATGACGCTAAGTGCGTTTCCATGTAGAGCACTCTACCACACGGGTAGATACTGGCTTGTTACCGGCTTAGGGTCATATTTTGGGTAAGGTGTTCATTATTCATACTACATCAGGAATATCGCTCTATACATAAATACCTCGTATATTATAGCGAAGGGTGCTATTACAGTAGAAACGTGACTTACACAGACCGCACAAACTAACAGAATGTGATTTGATGTGCACCGCCGTCATATTTTATGTCTCCGTATCGTGGTTAACCCAGGGCTTTTATTATTCTGATTTGGAGTCAAATCCAGGTTATCGAAACTGAGATCTATGCTTAGTTTACTCCGTTGCGACGGCATTGCGCAACGAAACGCTTCGTGATGTGCAGTGAGCTTGTAGCTCTGCTATTTTCGTCACGGAACATCGACGCGCAAGACAGTTCAAATCTGGGTAAAGTGTTCACATGGCACGCTATTGCTTACATGGAGTACTTTAGTATCCTGAAGGGTGACTGGTGTGTTTAAACACACTCACTCATCCAAATACACTTGGAAGGAATGAGGAGAGGACATTAAGGAAAAGGCACAGGGTGGTTTCTGTGTGTGTGTGTGTGTGTGTGTGTGTGTGTCCATATCATGTTCACTTTGTGAGGTGGGTGGCAGGCAGTGTGGGTGGCTGACCATTTATATCAGACTGTGTGTTGCATGTCAGAGGGCATACCGAACGTGTGTGTGCGCCACACACACACACACGCACGCATGTGCGCTCGCGCGCACAGGCAAACATGGATAGATGAAGACATGCATAGGAATATATACATCCACACATCACGCTGGCAAAGGATCCCTGACAAACACACACACACACACACACTCACGCACACACAGAGGGGCAGCTAGCAGCCAGCTCTTGGCCAGCGTCCTGAACACTGTCATGGGTTCACACGTCAAAAGTACCGGGGAGCCAAGCAACAACAATAACAACAGGAGTTGGAGCATATGGGCTCTGTACAAGCTGAGAGCGGCCATAGGGGGCCCCAGAGAGAGAGAGAGGGGGGGGGGGGGTGTTACTGTTGGCTAGACAGAGAGGTGGAGATAAATAAACCTATGCAGCACAATCCTGTATAAGGGAATGCATCTTGATTGTATTTATATACAACAGAAGTTGTCATGACACTTTATCGGGGTGTCAAACTGTCGTTCCGTATGCTCGATGATGTGAGACAACATTGTTGTCATCGCTTTGGAACGCCAACATTTCAAGGAGTTTTACCTATTATTATATGTTATTGATCTTCTCACATCAGATCAATGGCATTCAGGTTGAAAATTGTTTGTTTCCATTTTAATAAACCCTCAATATATGACTTACAATAAATACGCAGAATCTCTGTACTCTGTCTGTTCCTGCATCCGTCTAGTAGTTCACGTATCTCGAGAACTGTTCGACCGACCGACTTCAAAACTCGGCAAACAGAGTTTCATTCATATGCCTGCCGTCGAGTCGGTGAGATAGGCGGTTGTCCGGACCAGAGCCAACGATCTGAGCAATACACCCATATACACTATAGGCTTATATGGAGATCCAGTGTCTAGTATAGAAAGTATAGAATCGAATAGAAGAATGTGAAAGAGTCAGACAGAGAGTAAGAGGGTGAGATGGGGAGGGACAGTGATGTGAGAGAGAATATAGATATGAGATGACTCGAATAAGATGTGGTAACAGGGAGGCTTAGATTAGGTGAGAGAGACGTTGACAAAAAGTGAGAGAGACAGAATAATGAACGGCAACACGGAAAAATCTGCAAGTTGTAAGATAAGAATCAGAGCGATACAGAGTGAGTGAGACAAACGGAGAGAGAAAATAGACGGAATGATTACAGATAGGGTGATATACAGACAGGGGAAGACGTGTATGTGTGTGTGTGTGTGTGTGTGTGTGTGTGTGTGTGTGTGTGTGTGTGTGTGTGTGTGTGTGTGTGTGTGTGTGTGTGTGTGTGTGTGTGTGTGTGTGTGTGTGTGTGTGTGTGTGTGTGTGTGTGTGTGTGTGTGTGCGCGTCCTTTTGCGTGTGCGTGCGTGCGTACTGTACTCTCAGCACAGTGGGTAACTTGTCTGGGAAAACAGTCAAGCGTACACACACACTTATTCACACGCATTCAGTACATGAACACACTGCATGGATGTACACGTGTATAGAACCGCCTAGAAAGGCACATATTATTTAGAACCATTGATTTACAGTGCATTTGCAAACATTGCAAGTTTCAAGACTCTGTAAATTGATTTTCATATACTAAAATCTAACAGATTACGGTATGCCTTGTGTTCATTTATCAATGTATAACCCTTGTCACCCTACGGATCTACGTGGTTACACTTGCACCTTCTCGGAATTAAATGAACACTGGAGATTTTGCAGTACACTCTGGGCTGTATTTTGCGTGTCTTAAGTACCAGACCACAATGCCCCCTTAAGGTTTTAGTGAAAGTGGTCTATATTTGACTCGGTACAGTATAATAAACACACAAAAAAAAATACTTTTTGCAACTTTATCTCTGAATTTGCTGCAAGATCAAGTCACACACGCACACATGCACGCACGCACAGTGTTTAACCAAACACATTCTGGCTCCAACACACGCTTTCGGCCCCCTTACTCCATATGAAAGACCCACTTGTAATGCTATCGGTCTCAAAGTCCATTTTTTGCACCTTTGCTCCCATAATCCCAATTACGGAGCTCATTCAAAATGATGGATAATGCCTCTCATACCGCCTAGCGAAAACAATTTGGCCGCTGTAGTCAGAGGGGAAACCCAAGAGGAGAGGCGCTCTGCACACATCATTTTTCAGCTTATACATTTACAGAGGGGTCATAAGAGTTGGAATTGTAAAGTGAATTCTGGAGGGCGAGTTGATTTTGGCTGAAATGGGCTCTCTTTACCTCTCTCTGCCTCTTTCTGTCTCTCTCTCTCTCTTTGCTGAGAATACAGTCAAACTTGCATATGCCCACAGCGAGGGGGGGGGGGGGAGAGGGTGTCTAGAATGAGTGGAAAGAGAAATGTAATGAGAGGGCACAGGAGAGATGGAAGGAGATGAGGGCACAGGAGAGATGGAAGGAGATGAGGGCACAGGAGAGATGGAAGGAGATGAGGGCACAGGAGAGATGGAAGGAGATGAGGGCACAGGAGAGATGGAAGGAGATGAGGGCACAGGAGAGATGGAAGGAGATGAGGGCACAGGAGAGATGGAAGGAGATGAGGGCATAGGAGAGATGGAAGGAGATGAGGGCACAGGAGAGATGGAAGGAGATGAGGGCACAGGAGAGATGGAAGGAGATGAGGGCACAGGAGAGATGGAAGGAGATGAGGGCACAGGAGAGATGGAAGGAGATGGGAAGATGAACGAATCAGATGCTAATGCATTCATGGCGCAATAATAGGTAGGTACAGTACTATTAAATAATATGTAGGTACAGTACTATTCAATAATATATAGGTACAGTACTATTCAATAATAGGTAGGTACAGTACTATTCAATAATATATAGGTACAGTACTATTCAATAATATGTAGGTACAGTACTATTCAATAATATATAGGTACAGTACTATTCAATAATATGTAGGTACAGTACTATTCAATAATATGTAGGTACAGTACTATTCAATAATAGGTAGGTACATTACTATTCAATAATAGGTAGGTACAGTACTATTCAATAATAGGTAGCTACAGTACTATTCAATAATATGTAGGTACAGTACTATTCAATAATATGTAGGTACAGTAATATTCAATAATAGGTAGCTACAGTACTATTCAATAATATGTAGGTACAGTACTATTCAATAATATGTAGGTACAGTACTATTCAATAATAGGTAGGTACAGTACTATTCAATAATATGTAGGTACAGTACTATTCAATAATAGGTAGGTACAGTACTATTCAATAATAGGTAGGTACAGTACTATTCAAAAGTGCTATTCATGGCATGATGTAGTCTTTGGGGACAGTATATGGCGAGTGTTCAGGGAGAACGGGAAAGGAGAGAAAAGGTCAGTGGAGAGAAGTGAAGATAGAGGAACGATTAGTGGGACGGAAGTTCGGGACGAGGCCCGAACCTGGCTGAGAGGATTTGAGAGAGGGAGGGGGAGAGAGAGAGAGAGAGAGAGAGAGGGAGAGAGAGAGAGAGAGAGAGAGAGAGAGAGGGAGGGAGGGAGAGGGAGGGAGAGGGAGAGGAAAAGCGACCCATGCCGAGAAAGCGGAGACACCGAACCACAATTGCAGACTGTGGCCGTCGTATGTTAGAGTTGAGCTTTCAGCACGAGGCTTGTGCGGTGCGGCCTTACCGACCAGGGGCCCCACAAGCCCGGGGCCCGATGACATGACAGCCCATGACTGGAACTGTGTGTGTGTGTGTGTGTGTGTGTGTGGGGGGGGGGGGGGGGGGTTGGGTAATCCCTACAGCCTTGTTTGGCTACCAGGGGGCTTTGGGGTTTGGCACAAAATGGAGGATTGAGGGGAGCCTGAATCCAGCTTGCCAGCTGCAGGGAGGTACTGTATGCCAGTAGGCGTTCACGTTAGCACCTTGAGACCCTACGGGGGTTAGTGTGATATATTGTGTATTACTTTTTGAACGTTTTATTGAGATTGATAGCATGAGGGTTAAGAGTGGGATCCTATACAGCCAGCATGAGAGCATCGTATTAATCAGTACATCAACATTGTTCTCATTTTCATCCAATTGTCTGTCTGTCTGTCTGTCTGTCTGTCTGTCTGTCTGTCTGTCTGTCTGTCTGTCTGTCTGTCTGTCTGTCTGTCTGTCTGTCTGTGTCTGTGTCTGTCTGTCTCACAAATTGAGGGATTAGGATTTGGGCTGAGCGCAAACACTGTCACACAGACACAGACAACTCTGACACACAAACAGGCAGACAGATACACAGACAGACACATTTGTACAGACACACAGTTACGCAGAAATTCACACAGACACAGCGACGCAGTTGCACAGATAGACATGCATGCAGACAGATACACACACAGCCACAGACAGACACAGAAACACAGACACACATTCATGCACAGACTGCTGTACGGTATATTGCCACTCTCCTCTTCTTCACCGCCATACCCCGCCTCTTCCTCACTCTCCCATCTCTTTCTCCCATCTCTCTCTCCCATTTCTCTCTCCCATCTCTCTCTCCCATTTCTCTCTCCCATTTCTCTCTCCCATTTCTCTCTCCCATCTCTCTCTTTCCCATTTCTCTCTCCCATCTCTCTCTCCAATTTCTCTCTCCCATCTCTCTCTCCCATTTCTCTCTCTCTCTCCCAGTGTCCCTTCAGTGGTTCACCCAGAATGCCTCTCACCCTCCTCCTTTCTGACTCTCTCCCCTTCACTCTTCACCTCTCTCTCTCTCTCTCTCTCTCTCTCTCTCTGCGGCGTCCCCAGGTCGTTTCCCCGGGCCAGCTGGTCTCTGGGTGGGGGGCGGGGGGGGTGATGGATGACCATTAAGGCAGCTTATTGGAAACGCTGTGATTTATGGGCGCGCGCTGCCTCGGCCTAATGGCTTCATTTCTTTCTGCCGCCACATGATGTCACAGCCAAGGTCACAGCGGCAGCGGCCCCCACTCTTTGTTGTGTTTCTTTTTTCCACCCGCCGCTCACTGATGACCTGCGAGGGACAGAGAGACACAGAGTTGGAGGGAGAGAGAGAGAGAGAGAGAGAGAGAGAGAGAGAGAGAGAGAGAGAGAGAGAGAGATGGAGTGTCTGTGTGTCGGGGGGCAGTGGTACAGTATAATGCAACGATGGTTGTGAGGTTCATTTGCAGAATGAGGTGTGTGTGTGTGTGTGTGTGTGTGTGTGTGTGTGTGTGTGTGTGTGTGTGTGTGTGTGTCTGAGTGTGCATGTGCGTGTGTGTGTGTGTGCATGCGTGCGTGCGTAACCAAATGTGAAGAAATAATCAAAATTTTACAGTGTACAGGAGGATGCAGTGTTCTGTCACTCATCCATCCAGTCCTTTCTTGTCCATCTGCATTCCTCCTTCAGCCCGAAGCGAAGTCTGTCTGTCTGTCTGTCTGTCTGTCTGTCTGTCTGTCTGTCTGTCTGTCTGTCTGTCTGTCTTGTCTCCATTTCCTATGAGAACATTAGATAAGAAACTGCATCCCTATACCCTTCGTTCCTTCCTTCGTTCCTTCCTTCGTTCCTTCCTTCCTTCCCTCATCATCTTAACCTCTCCATTCCTCTAGTCTACACCCCCCCCCCCTCCCCATCTTCCTGAAGTGATCAAACGACAGGGGAAAAGACGAGAGAGAAAAAAAATGGCTTCTTTACGGCCGTCTCTCAGACGGCTATTACTCACTTGTACTTTAAATGAGGGCGTCAGATATATGGGTCTCTGCCATTACCCAGCCAATCAATAGAAACACCATTAAGGAAGTAGAGTAGAAATCGCTGATATTAGTGAGGCTCAAAACAAAATATTTGATTTCCCCCTCCTCCCTCCCCTCCTCCCGCCACTCTCACTCAGATACTATGTGCGATTGGGAGGGGGGGGGGGGGTCTTCACAAGTGGAAGATGGTGATGTGTGTGATTGAATGTGGGTTAATTGGTAACTTTAGTTACAAATGAAAACGTTAACACTGAGGATTTTATGGTGTCGGACATGAGATGTGATGTGATGCAATAAGACAAACTTTATCATGCACGGGTGAAACATGTGTCCTGTGTCTTTATACCATGGTAGATCGCTAGAACTGGAAAGATTGTACATTACAGTAATACACCATAACATACAGTAAGATCACCATATTGGAGAGGAGAGGTCCACGTTCCAGTCCCGTCTGACGGAGCAAAGTCAATAATTGAATCAATGAGGTTTATTTCCTCATACAGACACAGGCAGGGTCCGCAAAACTACGCTAACAACAGCAACACAACTCAGCAACAATAGATTGGGCTAAAAGTGAGAAAAAATATGATTGTAATACAATGTGATTTAAAATAAATGCTAATGAGATAAAGATAAAGCCCCATGAGGAATTCCTTAGAATAGAATGTACAATAAGGTATAACCTTATACTATTTACTGTAACTGTATACAGTGTGCAGAGAGCAATCTATACAGATTCATCTATAATGAGTCCCTAATGGAGGCTTCCAGGACAGTGTGACAGACTGATGTTAACCACCTAAACCCTCTATACTTAGTACATTAATACTTTTAGGTAGAAGGAAGGCCCTGGAGCAATCTGGGACAGTTAAGGCCTTTATTCAACAGGGCGCAGGTAAAAACGACAACGTTTTGATGTGACTATAACATCTTCGTCAGGTCCTCCAGTGCCTTCCTTCTATACCTGTTACCTATCCTGCTCCTGAGATGCCTGTGGTGAGTCGTGACCAGCCTTGAGCCTGGTCACCACAGGCTTGAGGTGCGGTGGAACCCCCTTGTGCGTAAACTAATACTTTTTCTGCTGGGTTTGGCTCTGTGTTTTTTGTGTGTTCTTTTTTGTGTGTACATACTACAAAGCTGTACACCTAGTAGTCCACACTAACCTTGATCCCAGTGTTTTTACATCTCACAAGAACTGAAGCCTGGTAAAGAGTATATGCAGAAAGTGTCTATAGGGCAAGACTTCTGCTGTATGTACTGTACTTCCCCCGGAAGCTTTTTTTCTTTCTTTTTTTGACCAATCACAACACTGTAAATGGATTTGCACCACATCAATGTAACTTCTGTGGGCAATGCTCCTGTCATTCTGTATAGATACTTCTGAGTAGCAGTTCTTGCAAAGCATAAGTCCACGCCTATAGTTCAGACAAAACGTAAAGTCGATCAACTTTGATATACCTCCTCCTGGCTCCTCCTGCTTCAGTGGCGAAGGAGGCAGTCGCTACTTTCTCTGAACGCGGAAGTGGAATACCACTGTAAGTTAGAATTTAGCCATTGATCTACACAGCAAATGATATGGAAACATGGAGAGAAGCACAATGGTCGCTGCAAGTGTAAATATAGTAATCGCTATAGGGTGCACTATATATTTTTTTAAAGATATTTTTTTTGCGGCTTACGCCTTTATTGATTTTTTTTTTAAGGGATAGAAAGTAGGCTGACAGGAAACGGGAGAGAGATGGGGGGATGACATGCGGTAAAGGCCGTGTCGGGTCCGGGAGTCGAACCCGCGGCACACCGCGACTGGATCACCAGTCCGGTGCCCAGACCGTTACGCTACGGCCTGGGCCCAGGGGTGCACTATATTGAGTGTTCTTAATTTTAAGGTCATAGGTTCAATCCCCACTGGCCAGCAAGGAAGTCCAATCCTCAGTGTTATGTGTAGCTTACAGGTCCATTTGGTTACATTTGTACACTCCGAGTTAAATTAACTCTGGGGACTTTACTGTGTGCTTTCTCAGTGTGCGTTTCTCAGTATGATAAAACATAAATGGAAATGCAAAGCACCACTACCATATAGCTTTGTTGAAAATCAAGAACCGGTCTGCATGGTTTTTTATTAGTAGCCAATTATCTCATTTGTGCTAAACTCTAAAGTCATTACATGCTACTGTATCATACCACCGCCGTCAATTATGTGGCCTTCACCTTTATGAAAAAATATACTTCCAGTACATGCTCCATAATTAGCATTAATGTTAATAATTTCAGTTTATTGCTTGTTTGACCTCGATATATATAATGCAGCTATTCTTAGAGCACAAATGACAGCTTTGTTCAGTATGTACAGCACAGCGGCAAGGGAAAAAAATAATCCACTTGTTCTGCTAATTAATAGCATTGTTTTTCTTTGTTCTGTTAATTAATAACATTGTTTTTCTCTCCGTTCCTGAGATGTGGGAGATAAGTCGTTGTGACCTTTAACCTTTTCGACAATCATCTCATCATCGTTCCCCCAAGTTTTCAGCCAGCCTTTCTCAAAGTCATGGCCAGAAATGGACAGGACTGATTATATTAAACTCTCTCACATGTGTCATTGTCAAGCCAGATTTGAAGGGGTTTTGGTTTTGGGTTCATGCATGTGTGCATGTTTTTACAACAACATGTGTGCAACAACAGCAAAGCTTTGACGCTCATGAGACGTGCAGTGTCCACGGCGAACAGCCGATGGCCCAGCGCGTTGCAAGCACACCGTCTGAGTTGGCAAGTTGTGCCGAATGGAATCGGTTCGACGGTTATCACGTGAAATAAAATGAACGCTCCCTCCGTGCATTCAGTCTGGTTTGCCATACACGTAACACGTATCTCGTGTGTGTGTGTGTGTGTGCGTGCGCGCGTGCGTGACTCCAGTAAAATCCTTAGTGTTAATTTAACACAAACGTAACCAGTTGGTCCATCTGGTTACATTTGCACACTGTACACTCTTCGAGTTGCAAATGGATAAATGAACACAGGCTTTTACTATGTCTATACGGTATATATATTGTGCATGGCATGACTACAGTATGTGGGCCTTGTGTTTAGTTAGTTCCAAATACATATACTACGTGTGTGTGGGCAGCATGCTCAGTCCTGTTTGGCTTAGGTCTGTTAAGAGTGCCTCGCCTCGTGAGTTTTAATCACTCCGTAAATACGGGAGTCTGACTTCATCTGTGATTTATGGACAACAGGCGTCCTCTCTGGACCACTATATGCTGGGAACCAGGGGTCCTGGGGTCCCAGCACACCAAGGTGTCTGAGATTACAGGGAGTAAGATCAACTCGCTGGGTGATGCGGGTCCAGTGTTATTTTATGATGCAGTCTCTCTTGCACACTTACTGTATGTACATACACATGAATGCAAGCATGCGTACACACGGACATGCACACATGCACGGCACACGCACACACACACTTGCACGCCCAACAATGCTATTCTTCCGTTATACCCAGTAACAGGCACATTCACAGCACATCATGTGGGTACCATTATACCACATCACTCACCATCTCACACGCACGCACGCGCGCACACACGCACACACACACACACACGCACACACACACGCACGCACGCACGTGCGCACACACGCACACACACACACGGCACGCACGCACACACACACACGCACGCACGCACGCACACACACACACACATGCACGCGTTGCCCCATGTAATGTGGTGGTCATCTCACACCCACCCCAACACACTCTGTTTCTTAAGACCTGTTTGTTTGTTTAGCTGCCATGATGGATAGCCCCCCGTCTCTCTGGTGCTTGTGTATCTGGCCACCTCTTTGTGTGCTCGGCGGCCGATCTTGTCTGAGGTGTGGCCGGCCGGGGTGGAGGGGAGGGGGGGGGGGGGGGGGGGTTCCCAGACGTGAGGCGCAAGACGCTGTCCAGAAATCGACCCCACCGGCTCCCAAAACACGGGCGAGGTGGTGTGGGAACGCATCTGGGAGAATGACAGCACTGTACGGAGGCGTACATGGACTAAATGGGCCTCTGCAAAAAGTATGTTACGTGGCGGCCGAGGCGTCTAGGAATGAGCGGGTCTGGGTTGTTTGTCTGCTTCACTCAGTGCTCTGTGATGTTTGCAGAAGGAAAGCGCAATCAGATGAAATAGTAGCAGCGCAGGAGTTGTAACCCCCCTTGTATTTTGATGGTTACGCCTTTGCTGTGTTCGTGCTCTTTTATTATTTTTCCCTTTTTTGTAGTTTTGTGACTCAGTTTTGAATGTATACTGTAAGCAATTGCACACAGAATCCTCAGTGATAATGTATTATACTACACTCTCAGAGCTAAATGAACACTATGGATTTTACCATGTATCTTAGCCCCTTGAACCCTAGGGGCAAAAATAGCAGATCTACAAGCTCTCTTCAGTTGTAGATTGGCTAATGTTCAGTGAAGATATTTAGTGTACAGCCATTGGCAATCTGGACAGCTAATTATAGGGATTAGGGGTTCAATCATGTTGAACAGTGACGCGCTAACAGGTCCCGGGTTCTCCCCCTCCATGTATCACCCAGTCTGTGTGTCCAAGTGTCCCTGAGTCTAGACACTTAACCCCTATTGCTCTGGGCACTGTATTAATAGCAACCCACTATGCCCCTAATAGTTTGGAGGGCAAATGTCCGTATGTGCAAATATACTGTGACAAAAATACCCCAAAATAACTTAATGGGACACAATTATTTATTTATAACAACAACAAATAATCATATCATCATACTATAATTAAGTCAATGTCTGTCTGAATGTGTGTCTCTCCCACTTTTCACACAGGCATTGACCATATAATATGAAGTCTTAACGAAGCCATTTTTCCAATTTAACAAATTATGCACCCAGGGCGCAGTACCCCCCGCGGCCAGGCAAGTATTTTTCTTATGAACGGCAATTAAAGATATTTATGGTGGGGCAATATCTCACAACGGGTAAGGGCTAGTAATAATAAATTCATAATAGTAGCCAGAATAGGGATAATCTGACTCCCACTGGTGAAAACGTTGATAGTAACTGCAGCTCCAACAACAACAGCAGCAGCCTCTCTAAATCTTAGCCCGCCGCCTGACGAGCAATTCTCTCTGTAGGCGGCGTGCACACTTATGATTTATGGCGAATCCCTCTCTCAATTTGTCACTGACGTTGGAATGTATAATTCAAAACATTTTCTATTTTGCTGCGTGTTGCCGCACCCCCCCCTGGTAACCCCCTCCCTTCATCTTGCATCCGCCCCCCATATTTTAATCTGCTGCGTGTACACAAAAAAGCATGCTAATGGCTAACGTGCCAAACCGCACATGCTTTCTCTTTTTGCCCTACTAGATGACTGCTAAATTGATGGACATCCATATTGGAACTCACTGTTCATTTAACTCGTAACCAATCCATGGTTACATTTATGCACTTTTACCAATGTTCAAACCGGATCATGAAAATTTCAAACCAGGGTTTTGCCAAGTAAGACCATGTCTTGAACAAGCAGACAATGCAGCAGATACATTGGTAACAGTGGACTAAAATAGACAACAATAGTCACTCCCAATTGAAATATCTGCACATCAATGCACACTATGCCAGGAGTACTCATGTAATGACATTAACTGACTGCATTAACTACTGCGGGTAGTGGCATGACATGGCACATGGCAGGTACAGTGCATCATTTAAATATACACTGTGTAGCAATGTACCGCTACAACTGTGTGTGTGTGTGTGTGTGTGTGCACACGCACGCACGCACGCACACACACACGCACGGCACGCACGCACACATGTTTCCCTCCGTGTGTGTGCGTGCGTTGGTGCATGTTATATCCCTGGCCCTGCTGGCTGTATAGCAGCCAGGTCTTATCCCAGTGGCGAGCAGAGATTGATGCTCCTCATCTACTGGAATGGGCTGTAAAGGCAGCCCGCTCTGTACTGTACCCTCCTCCCCTCCCTCTCTCTTCCTCTCACCTTCCTTCCCTCCCTCCCTCCATCCCCAATGGTCCCTCTTATACACCACAATGAATTATGTGGTCCCTCTACGTTGTCAAGCCTTTATTTTATCTATCTATCCCTATCTGTCTGTTTCTGTCTGTCTGTCTGTCTGTCTGTCTGTCTGTCTGTCTGTCTGTCTGTCTGTCGTCTGTCTGTCTGTCTGTCTCTCTCTCTCTTCCGAGGCACTATGAGCTATAATGTAAATACCTCATTGAGCTGGCCGTGTTGTGCGACAAAACATCATCTTATCAATGGGTTTGGCGACAGGAATGCGTTGGTCGTTCTGGTCACATGACGTGGCCGTTCCATGATGTATAAATTAGCCTTAAGAGCTGCAGTAAAAGCGTATAGCGTTGAGATGAGGGCTGATCTCATACCGGCTCCCCCCCCCCCCCCTTCATTTAACACTCTCTCTCTCCTCCTCCTCCTCCTCCCCCCCTTCAACCTGGAACATTCTCCCGCAGTGTTAAGTGTTCCTCCGACCTTTGCAAGGAAAGCTACAAAGACCCCCTCCGCCACCCCCTTTTCCTTCAGTCCCCCACAGCTGATGTCCAGTTATTCATCCAGCATGCTACAGCTATACATGCCAAGTTTTTCATTCTCGGTGCTAAAAGGTTCCACCTCAGCCCTCAAGTTTTGCCATATTGGGTTCAAACACATGACAGTGTTCAGAACGTTCCAGGTTTAACCACTTGACCGAATGAACCCTAGCATCACTGTTCTCTGCATGTCATCATAGCCAGACATCATCTGTGGAAATGGGCGAACATTCAGCGAAAATCAACTTCAGCTATTTCAACCTCCCAAGATATAATAGGAAGGCCAGGTTCAAAGTGGTTAAAAATCAGGACACATTGGCTAGCATCATAATTGCAGATATACCGATCGCTTCGAAAAGTAAAGTAAACTAATGGCAGATAAATCTTCTGGGCTCTAGAGATCATTTCCATTAAGTTGAGCTAGCAATATCTGAGCATGGGTATTCTCAAATGATTGTACACTATAATACAGATAAGATGCTAACCAGTCAGTTTGAGCATTAGATGCTTGCATGCATACTGTATTCCCTCATGCATTTCGCCTGGTCCTGGAGAGAATTAACATGTCGCTGAGTTTGATGGATAGGTGCGATGCCGAAAACAATATCCATGGTCTGCCTGCGCCTTCGCATTGCCCAGTCTGCTTATTTCCCATGGTGCCCTTGGTAGGTCAGTCGCCAACGGCGTTCCGAGCATGTCCTCCTCGCTCACCCGCAGACTCATTTTGCATCTTTTAATATTGCATGGAGCTCATTTAGAGACGCGAGGAAACGGGCAACTTGCACGCAAATACACACACAGGGGTGGACGTGTGCAATATGTACACGCATACACACTCACATACAGGCGCACGCACGCACACACACACACACACACACACACACACACACACACACACACACACACACACACACACACACAGTATCTCTCACTTTCTCTTTCATTCCCTCTCTCAAGGGTGTATTTTAGTATGTTGGATTGATGTGGTTACACATGGCAAATGGTTTGTGCATGTGCATGTGTGTACATTAGTTTGTGTGTGCGACTGTGTGTGTATGAATGTATATGATTTGGTGAATGTATATGATCCTGTGTGTGTGTGTGTGTGTGTGTGATTGTGTGTGTGTGCGTGTGCATGCATGTGTGCACGACTGCACGTGCATGCGCGCGTGCGTGCGCATGTGTGCACGTGCATGTGTGTGTGTGTGTGTGGTGTGTATTCCCTAGCCCCACTAAAAAGCAATGTAAAGAGCCTTTCCGCTGTTCTCTGACTCATCAATCACGCTGCCACTTTAATTTATGTGCCACTTCTTGTTCCGTTGTCGTTTATTTCAGGGGAAGAATATCACTGTCGCACAGCTCTAGGGAGAAGTGACTTCTGTTTGCTGCTTAAATATTGCATTTAACCATTTGTGGACAGGGAGAGACGTTTACTGTATTGACCATTTGGCGAGTGCAAAATCACGTTGACACATAATTTAGGACCTGTATAAAAATGGGCTAATTTATATACACTGAAAGCCACATGAAAAATGAAAGGTTTCATTGCAAAATGTCATATACGCTAGTGTATTCATTTTTACTACTATTTTATATCACCCAATAGTTAAATAAATATTGGTTGTATGCCTAAACTGGTAGTATTTTACAGGCAAAGGCCTTAAACATTACAGGGCTTTTTCCTAAATGAATTTGAGCTCAATGTCAGCAATCAATGAATTCTAAGAATAGGCAACACTTGACTAAAGAATAGTGTATTAGGCCATTATGGAACTAGGGCTGCAACTTTAGATGCTTTTCCTATAGCGATAATTCTATAGATTTCAGAATAAAATAATCAAGAGGCATATTTTTAAATTATTTTATTTCCTGTTTTATAGCAACAAATTGAGGCAAACAGAAGATATGTTTTAATACTCATCTAAATTGAGTAGTCTGATAAACATTTAAGCCCTGTTTTATATGGCATCTTCATCTGACAAAAGTCCTGCAAAAATAGCCTATTTACAAACTGACAACACGTCACATTGCTTTGTGAGTGACAGTGTCGTGCAAACATACCAGAGAACACACAATCTACAAGCTCACAATTTAGTAGAACAGAGGTTTCTGCATTTATTTTTTAATATTTGGGAAACTTTCCGAAAAACATTTTTACATTTCTCCCTAATATCGATTATTTCATTAAAATGTATACCGGTATTTTTTATAATCGATGAAACCTATCCGTTCGATTAACAGCTGCAACCCTACAGGGAACAAGAGCCCCTCACATGCAGTGTCACCTGCATGCAGACGAACCCATCCCCAAGTCCCTCCATGGGAAAATATTTCTTTTTATGCGTAGTGGCAGAATTAAGCGTGCGGGTCAAAGGGTTACAAGTTGAAGGGTCACGCGGTGCTGCAGGTCAATGTGAGGTCACTTCCGCTCGGAGATTCCCAGCTAGTGGTGTCCATCACAGGAGGCAACCTGAAGGACCTCTCCCACTCCGAGCCTCTCCGCCTGAGTCCCAGCTGTCAAGGTGATGTACCGCAGCAGGCTGCACGGGGATACAGAGAGAGCTCTAGTGAGTGAGACCAACCAGTCGGCACAGGGTTCTCTTATAACGTCACATGGAAACCTTGGATGTCCAAAACCGTTACTTTTTATCGTTGTTAATAAAAAAGTCAAATAGTGAAAACCTATATTCAAGCTCATATATTTTCATGCAAGCTTGTAGATCTGCTATTTCACTACTTTTGTGCAACACTCTTGTATGATGAATGAAGTAGGGCATTCATTTATGTACGTAAACCTAAAAGGTTGAAATACGGAGATATGATGTTTCTTCGCGACAGCAACGATATGCTTGTGAACACGCTTGCATACACACACACACACGTACGTGCGTTCACACACGCACACGCACACTTTATTTAATTTATAAACCTGTGTAACCGCTTTCAGCTTCGCGACCATATTTTGTGCATTATCCTTTAGGCAAATATTTAAAAGATTCAAAATAACACTGAAAATTAATTAATTATGTTAGCATACTTTATCTGTGGTCAGATCACCTCTTCAATACTGATGTGCACTCCTAGCTTTTACTGTAGGGGTGCAACAGTTAATCAAAGTAAACCATGAATTATATACAACTTTTAGTTTTGCATTTCTTTCAACACAGTAGTGAAAGTAGCAGATCTGTGACCTTGCGCATCGGCAATATCCGCTAGTTCTGCACAACACTGCTGTATGACCAAGTATAAAATACTGTAGCACTTAAGTGGTTACTCAGAACAATTATCTACAGTATAAGGAATTAAAGGAAACAATAAATAAATACATTGCGGCCCTATTTTACTATCTTCAGATGTGTGGTTTTTGTTTTTAAACACGTATTACAGTTACATTCCTGTGGAGTCCACTATTTGCAGTCAGAGAGAGTTGTGGGTGGTCCTCCTGACTCAGCAATTCTCCAGGATAAAATATGTACAGTAGCATAGACAGACTTAGAACCACCTAGGTACAGCTACAGTATCTGGTTTTGGCATAATGTTAGCGGTCTGTCTTCTCTATTATCTGGAAGTATGTTCTATATGGACTCATTGGGTCCTGCAGTAATGATTAGCCCTCATCCGTACCTCCAGGTTGACTATAGGTTTGAGCTAAATTAACAACAACACATTTTCAAACTCGCCCATCTATAGCAAAACAAAGGATGATCACCCCGAAGACTTGCACACATTTGTTGTAAATTGGTTCCGTTGGTGTGGACTATGGAGGTGTGCCAGGGAATCTCTACCCAGAGACATGGGTGGAAAACAGTAATTTGCTATTATAGCCTGGCACATTGCATATCTCTGTTTTGTATAAGGTTAATGTCCTTTTTGCATTGTCCCTCTTCAATTAAATACATTACAAATATTATCTCTATCTGTCCATACATATTATGGATCATACATCCTACAGTATACTGTATTATTACCTTGTTGTTTAATGTTGGATTCTATTTGTCTCCATAATATGGAGCAGGTACTATTCATAGTGAATTACCCGTCCTTACCATTTTTCTGACTTCACATTCAGAGATTAAGTTTTCAAAGTCAACCTGGTGGTTGTAAAATAAACTCTCACACTCATCTTCAAATGCTTCACTACCACCATGGCACGATAAGAAAAATATTAAAATATACAATTATATATATAGATCTGGTCACCAATGTTCAACATGCTTTGTTCATGCAACTCAGAAAAAAGAAACCAAACATTTGTGGTGAAAGAATTGTTAGAAAACCTTTATTGAAGTGGCTTGTTCATAGTAGAAATTAAAAACTGGGATAATGCACACGTAGCTGCCAGCACGGCCTTCTTCAAGGTATAAAATTTCCCGTTATATAGGTATAGCTACATACAGATTTGTTTCATGAGTGGAATGAGCATGTAGCATGCCAACATGTTAGTCCCACTTTTCCGTGCCGGCGGTGTGACACAATTTTCCTGACCACATTTTCAAGCATTGTGGATGTAGCTGTCTGACTTTATCAAGTAAACACGCTTAGCCCTCAGCAGTTGCAAGGCAGTCCTTATAGAAGGAGTTGATATTGTAACAGTCAATACAATGTTAAAGCTAAGATACGACAGCTCTGGCTGCTTTATTGACCACGTGAGTCATGCTCAGCCCTGGCAAGCAGTAGCTACCAGCTAAATGCTACATGCTACGCGCTAATCTCCACAGAATAACTCAATACAGGCGGAGCAGCTTTCTTCACCACGCTCCAGGGTTTTCTCGCCCTGCTGCACGATTGAGTTTATTCCTCCTTATTTTGCTGGAAGAATTCAGTTATCCTGGCCATAATGCACCTCAACTGTCACCCAGCCTGTCTGTGTCAAGAAAATACTGGTAGGCATTAGCAACTGGAGTGTCTTTGTGAAATGCTAATTTAGTAATGAGCATCAGCACATTAGGGCTTGATCACAAGCAATGACACCAGAACTGGGGGGAGGGAAAAAAACGAAAACATTCCCAGCATATTCTCTCAACAAAGACGATTCACAGTCACTCTCAAAGTTAAGGAGTATTGTGTGCAGCCATATTGATTTTTTTGCAGCAGTGTGTCCGGGGGATGGCGCCGAGAAAATGAGGTCTGGCCCGAAGTTTTATGTCCTGCCACGGTCAGAGGGAAACGTGAGCTGAGGATTCAGCCGGCCTTTTATTGTAAATGTGCTCCCTCTAGATGGACTCAAAGTGTCTGTTTTCCTGGCTATAGGAGGGGAATTAAATAGGCAGGGTATCAGTAAATGGGCAGGAAGAGTCTAAACGAGTGCTCAGGGACAGTTTCCCATTATTGTCATCTATTATCTTGGACAGATAGTGATGTCGTCCGCTGAGTCGTCGATTGCTTGCTATATCCACTGAGCGGACAGTGATGCTAGTCAGGTTATGGGATTCAGTGAAGACACAGCTTCATTGTTAACGTTGCTGTGAATGCTTTGGGCTTAATGTGCGGAATGAACCGCAAACACAATGTTCATTAGCTAATGGTATGAGATATCAAAGCCTGTGTGTAGCAAATGATTAGTGTAGGCTATTCAAGGTCGGGGGTATTAGGCGTTCTTTGATAATTATGTCACACAGTTCAACCCCATTTTTATTTCCATTGATTCACACTTGTGCTACAAATTTACATTGCTTAATTGTCTCTCAAACAAAACGAAGTCTGATTAAGTCTGATCCACTTCTAAAGAAAAAGAAGCATGGCTTGAATGTGAGTCAAGTGAGGGATGTGTACTGTGTACTCATTTTTTCCTCCACGTTTCTCCTCGTTGTGTAGGCCTATCTTTTGAGGAACGAGTCCCATGTTGCATGTTGCTCTCTGTACAAGAATTATGCATTCTAGGCATTCTATACCGTATGCTCCTGGTAAAGGATCCCCCTTTTTCAACAGGCACATACTGTACACACACTTCCTGTGTGACTGAATATTTAGCCTGTGTTAGATACTTGCTCAGTGTTGTTGGGGGGGGGGGGGGGGGGGGTGGGGGGGGGGGGTTCACCTCTGTGCAACCGCTGTAAAACGCTGGTCTGTACACAGACAGTCACTCTGAATAATAGGCCTGTTTGCCATAAATGTCAGCCCTTTAAATCACGCAACAGAGTCCCAGAGAGAGAATGCTTCATCACAGCTTAAACTACAGCCACACATTTATTATGTGTATGTTTATAAATCACTAAGGAGACCCGGCATTCCTGAAGCCTGTAAAAAAGAGAGAGAGAGAGAGAGAAAGAGAGAGAAATAACGTCAGAAAGAGAGCTGAAACAAGGAAGAACGACTGAAAACAAGGAAACGAAGAAGAGACAGAGTGAATTTGCTTCTGGATCGAAAGGTCAACGATGTCTGATCTCAACTCTTATTGTTGTTTAAAAAAACACATTACGTCATCTGAGAACCTTTACAAGTTTATTATTGTATCTATCTTCTTATGTTACCGCAACGCAATGATATCCTGTGCCTTAATTGGCAGCTTACTTCCTTCCTTAATTTGTCATGGATAAACTGTTGTTTAATTGCATTGGTAACTCACACCTCATACATTTTTATTTTTAAATCTTATAGTTGATCTGAGACAGAAGAAAGTTGTGAAAGTATGTATTTTAAAGTATATTTTCTAGTTTATTCATAGTATAATTAATGAATTAATTTCTATTGGAGCTATTTAATCTCCTAACGTAGTAATCAGCACCTCTGCACCAGGGCTTGATTACAAGACACAACACCAAAACTGGGATACGGTACAAAACAAAGTGACAAGATCTGCATGTTAAATAATGCAGTGAAAGTGAAGTGAAAGAGTGTAGTGAAAGTACAGTAGGCTACAGTATATCAGAGTGGAAAGAAATACCTACTGTAGTGTATAAGGGTCAATCTCTACACATTCTGAGTTAAATTAACACTGACGTTAACCATAAACACACAGGGAACATGCACACCACTCTCCCCCCCCCCCCCCCCCCCCCCCCCCCCCACCCCCCCCCTCCCCATCTCTCTCTCTCTCTCTCTCTCTCTCTCTCTCTCTCTCTCTCTCGCTCCCCCTCGATATCACACAGGTGTGTCTGTTCCGTGTCAAGCCACAGTACCTCTCCGCTCTAGACTAACACTCTTTTGTTCCGGACGGTTAATATTAACGCTCGCCAGACAGTGAATGCCCCCCCCCCACACACACACACACACACACACACACAGTGCCTCAAACCCCCCCCCGACTCCTGCCCCCTCCTTCTCCTCCGCCTCACTATAAAGAGCCGTCTGCCTTGCAACGACTGTCCACGGGCAAAAAATAACTCTTCCAGCCGAGATCAGTCAAAATAAGCCAATCAGGTCTTTCATCCTGGCCTTTTTACAGTCCCGTCCCCGAGATTTATGGTCTGCGGGATCACGACGCACCGTAATCCAATATATATACATGCGTTTTATGTAGCGCAGTGCTTTTACTCTCTTCATTCCCCGCCATAAAAGATGGCACATTCCTTCATTGTACTCAAGCGATGGTCTCTTTATGTTTGGCTGCAGGGTTCAGGCAAATACCTTGTGTTCTCTTCTTTCACGTCTACTCTGTAAAATCCCCAGGGTTAATGTAACTCTGGGTGCGTACAAATGGAACCAAATGGACCCGTACAGGTCCATTTGGTTCCATTTGTACGCATCCAGAGTTACAAAATGGATAAATGAATGATTTTCTGTTCCTCTCTGTTTTTTCTGGTGTCCAATTTGACTCTGACTTTTTTTTTTAAGATATTTTTTTGCGGCTTACGCCTTTATTGATTTTTTAAGGGATAGAAAGTAGGCTGGGAGAGAGATGGGGGGATGACATGCGGTAAATGCCGTGTCGGGTCCGGGAGTCGAACCCGCGGCACACCGCGACTGGATCACCAGTCCGGTGCCCAGACCGTTATGCTACGGCCTGGGCCCAATTTGACTCTTTCAGAGTTACCGGTAAGTCAATGCTCAGGTTTTAGCGGTGTGTTGGTGTGCCCAGGAAGGACAGCAGAAGCCTCGGCACAGCCAGGTGGAATGAATACTAGAATGCTCGCCTCAAAACACAGTTGCCTCAAACGTACAGCCGGCATAACTGCTCTGCCTGGTATTCCTAAACGTAACCTCATAACGTAAACCTAACCCTCAGTAAACTATGCCTAAAGGGTTAAATGTAACCTTATTCCTAACCTTATTAACCTCAGTATAATGGTGCCAGAAGAACCTAACCCTATGTATTCCTAACCTTATTAACCTCAGTATAATGGTGCCAGAAGAACCTAACCCTATTTATTCCTAAACTTAACCCCAATAAAACTATGCCTAACCCTAAACTTATTTCTAACTTTATTCTCAGTAAAACAAATACGAGAATACAAGAACTGCCCCACCGAGTGGTCGGCGGAAGACAATGAGGTTGAGCGTGGAATGACGTGGAAACAAATACAACCCATGTAGACGGCCATGCACACACTCATATACCCGCATGTACGCATACAAATGCACAATAACTAAACTTAGTTCCAGCCCACCACCATGGCGTAGGTAGTTCAAATCCCCTACCTTGCCTCTGGCTGGTCGGAAGCCGGTTGGGGAGTTGGATCTCTGTCGCTGAACCAGTGACTTGACTTCTATACACAGGTTGGTCGGGGTGCCTGAAGTGGAGCAGAAGGATACCATGTTGCTCTCCATGGGTTTACACCCTCCCAGTGAAAGTCCTCACTGTCAGGTGAAACAGAGCGGCTGCTAATGACTTAAATGGGAGAACATTTTGAACACAAAAAAATGCTGCTAACACACACGCACATACAGGAGAATGCCATCGCAACACTATACATACTGTATACATGCGCACGCACGCATGCACGCACGCACGCGCGCACACACACACACACACACACACACACACACACTCTCTCTCTCTCTCTGTCTCTCTCCAGTAGACCCCTCCATCCATCTCATGGTTTTTCCTCCGGCTGCTCTGTTTTCCCTCAGGTGCTGTGGGGAGTGTGTCAGGAGAGGCTGGGGAAACCACATCTCAGCAGCTGCTTGGATCCAGCAGGATGGCCAGACCGAGGCTCCTGGCTCTGGACTCAGTCCTGACCATACCGCACCGCACCAAGCCTTCCCCTTCACGTTCAGGTCAGCAGCAGCTCTGCGGCTTCCACCCTCACATACCTTATGAACTGCTTGAAATGTTGACAAATGATGAGGCAGTGAGAGTTGAAGCGTGATTCATACTTTGTCGCATGGCGGTGGTGCGCCTCGGAAATGGGCGACCTACAAGCTCATGAGGCATTGCATCCGCGACGAGTTGTGAGCTTGTAGGTCTGCTATTTTCGCCGTGTGACACCATCATGCAACGGAACGTTAGGCTTTGCCATTGGTCTGATGTAAGGCTGGGCATTATATCGATATTACTACTAGATAACGTCTGGAATTCTGGATATCGTAATAATATTACGATACAATATTATTGTGAAATTGCGTAAGTGTTGTCTTTTCCTGGTTTTAATCACTTAAAACCAGTAAATCACAAAAACAGCGACAGTAAGCACGCTGTGACCATGATTGTTCACAAAATGTTAAAGGATTATTTCTATTTTGACAAATGGATTGTTGACATGAAAGCAAAGTGTGATTGTGTGGAATGTTAACTCTCAAGTAACATTTATTTTTTATCTTTGGAGCTAAATCTTTTATTATAGGGTTCATCACAACATTAATGGACAAAGTTTACTTTTCGTCTCCTGATAACTCTCCGTGGCTAAGTGGATCCACCGCAGAACATCAATACACACTGCTTCCCCACCCACCCTGCACCCCAGCCCACCCCCAGCCCCAGGCCTCCCACTGAAGTCTTCTTAATTGAGACGTATCTTTATTGAGCAGCCAAATCTACAAGTCACTCATTGAATATGAAAAATTGAGAGAAGGGGGGAGTAAATCAATGATATAGATCAGCATGTACTGGCGCTGTGTGTGTGTGTGTGTGTGTGTGTGTGTGTGTGTGTGTGTGTGTGTGTGTGTGTGTGTGTGTGTGTGTGTGTGTGTGTGTGTGTGTGTGTGTGTGTGTGTGTGTGTGTGCACTTCCATCCGCATGTGTGCACGCATGCATGCCGGCCTGCGTGTTTATGTATAGTCTACATGATCCTGACTATGTATGTACATGTATGCACTTGCATCCGTGTGTGTGTGTGGCTGGATGTGTGTTGATTGGCTGTTTTGTGTGTGTGTGTGTGTGTGTGTGTGTGTGTGTGTGTGTGTGTGTGTGTGTGTGTGTGTGTGTGTGTGTGTGTGTGTGTGTGTGTGTGTGTGTGTGTGTGTGGCAGACTGCAGTGTTATTGGACATCTAAATGAGTAATGACGTCGTCTCAGGCTGGGCAATTACCACCAACGGTGGTTTATTAAAGAGAGGATGCATGGGGGATGGATGCAGAGATGGATGAAGGCATGGTGGCTCTGGGGGATGGATGGAGAGAGGGATGAAGGCATGGTGGCTCTGGGGGATGGATGGAGAGAGGGATGAAGGCATGGTGGCTCTGGGGGATGGATGGAGAGAGGGATGAAGGCATGGTGGCTCTGGGGGATGGATGGAGAGAGGGATGAAGGCATGGTGGCTCTGGGGGATGGATGGAGAGATGGATGAAGGCATGGTGGCTCTGGGGGATGGATGGAGAGAGGGATGAAGGCATGGTGGCTCTGGGGGATGGATGGAGAGAGGGATGAAGGCATGGTGGCTCTGGTGCCAAGAGACCAAACCCATGTAGGACATACTTTTACTTTATTTCCTCAAGTGAATCATGCATGTATGTATGTATTTCCCCATCATTTGTCCAGGGAACATACAGTATATACACTTAAAGGAGAATTCCATGCTAGAAGACTTTCTTACCTTTCTTTGTAGTTGTTACATCCCCACCAAAGAGGTCCAGGTGTTTTTTTGTGCAAAAACTCCTTAATGGCTATTTCCCCTACCATAAGCCCTCAATGAATTGCATTGAATTGAATGGGAATTGAATGGGGCCATGGGGTGTTGTGCTAATTCGCTTATTTCCATCGAAATAAGTAGTAAAGTGTGCCGCTTGGGATATTATTTACATTATGAAGATATGTACAAAAAAAAATTGAGTGATAGAAATAAGCGAATTAGCACAACACCCCATAGCCCCATTCAATTCCCATTCAATTCAATGCAATTCATTTAGGGCTTATGGTAGGGGAAATAGCCATTAAGGAGGTTTTGCACAAAATAACACCTGGACCTCTTTGGTGGGGACGTAACAACTAAAAATAAAGGTAAGAAAGCCTTCTAGCATGGAATTCTCTTCGCTTATACCGGTATTTGAAATAGCAAATGTTCATCGAATGTTTGTCTATGCTTGCCAAATGTTCATCTATTTGTGCAGAATGTGTGCCTGTTATGTAGGGATGCACCGAATGGGAAATTCTTGGCTGAAACCAAGTACCGAATATAGGAAACAGTTGGCTGAAAACGGATACCGAATAGCCAATTATGATTAATATTATATAGCTTTTTTTTTTTTTTTTCTTTCTTTCTTTTTTTTTTGTACCATTGCTGTCATGGCTGTACAAAGCTTTGTTGTAGACTCTACAACAGAGAGCTACATGATAATGGCAAAAGACATGATTACATTTTGATCACAACAACACAGT
Source organism: Protomyctophum parallelum (assembly GCF_964188405.1). Taxonomy (NCBI): domain Eukaryota; kingdom Metazoa; phylum Chordata; class Actinopteri; order Myctophiformes; family Myctophidae; genus Protomyctophum; species Protomyctophum parallelum. The sequence goes on along the minus strand of NC_139704.1, from coordinate 10,129,303 downwards.
AGGTTTCGGGCCTTATTTTTCGGTTTCGTCTCTAAAAATAAACTGAACCGAATACCAAATATATATTTTTGACACTATTCGTCAAAAAGAATAGCCATGCTAGGGTTTCGTGTGATTAAAGTAAAATAATCGTTATGTTTGATTATCATTATAGAAACAACAATATTTAGAAGGTTAAGCCCAAGGCAAAGGGCTATTGCATGGTGCGATACAGATACATACCCGATGACGTCACCTTATGTACTGTATATCTAGGGGCGGCCATAGAAAGGCCGCATGGGAAACAGAAGGTCCCAGATTCAAGTCCCGGCTCCGGCAATGTGTGGAGGTGTCTCTGAGCTATAGACACATAGCCAGGGCCCTATTTTCGCCATTGCCTTATCCCTTATCCTTAAACTTCTTTGCCTTTTTTTACTATTTTGAAAAACATTTTAAAATGGTTCAACTAGGCCTGGACCGTGGCTGAGCGGTCCAGGCACCTAGGCCAGTAATCCAACCTGACGGCGTGTTGCGGGTTCGAGTCCCGAGCCTGTTGGCCTTTCCCCCCATCTCTCTCTCCCTTTCCTGACTAATTACTGTACCCCATCAATAAAGGCAAAAAAACGCCAAAAAAGGTTCAACTAGCCGATCTACATCGACATGTTGTGAGCTTGTAGGATATTTGAACTATTCAAAAGTGTGACCTCTTGGGAAGCAATCAGCTGAGTGAAGCTGAAAACTGAATTTTCCCTGTGGGATCAAATAGTTCAAAAATTTAATTATCTTAGACTTACTGTAAGTCAGAATCTGAAGATGCAATCTAGCAGCTATTCAGGATGGACTTCAGCTGGGACTTCCACACAACATCAGGTGGAAACTGGAAGCCATGACGTCCAATAGCAACAGAAAAAATAACAGCCCACTTAAAAAATAGCTCAAATTAAATAAATATAAAATAAATTGAAAGACGAAGAGATTGACGCCCTTAAAATGGTTCCCTTCATTCAGATGGGAAAGAAAGCAGAGCCCAGGAATATGCTGAGTGATACCCACCAGGACAGGAGAATTGAGAATTACTACCAACTGAACTGAACTACACACCAGGGAAGACATGGCTGCAAAGCTGTAGTAGATCTTTAAGAATAGGAACGTCTGCACCCAGTTCATCTCCATAATTCTTGTAGAAACAAAGAGATTCTTTGGGTGAGGCAATGGAGTATATGGTGTGTGTTTGCGGCCCAACCATCTGACATGGCAGCCTCTCAGCTGCATTTTCAGGTTATTTTAATGACCAATCAATCAGCAATACATACAACATTGCTGTCTGGAAGAAACCAACTAACTCCATTTTTTTGGCATAAATCAATGCTATTAATTGAACATCCTTTATTAATTCTGTATATTGGTTAAACAAATATTGAACCAATGAAAAGTATTAAAAAGTGGAGAAAACTCCACTTCAGCTTGATGTTTTTTTAATTTTCTGAAACATTTTGGAGTTAGGTGGTTTCTTCCAGACAGCAGAGATACTGTACGTATTGCTGAGGACTTGCCGCATGCCAATTTTGAAGTTGTTTGGAAGTCATTATTGAGATACGGAAAGGATGCACACACACGCACACACACACACACACACACACACACACACACACACACACACACACACACACACACACACACACACACACACACACACACTCATTTATATTGTAGATCGATAGATGGATAGACAGATACTGTATGTCCTCTGTCACATTCATATAGTTAGGTCATTCACCTGTCGGCACCCGTGGGTCATTTCAGTGCTTTGCTCAAGGGAACCTATAGACACATGCTGTTATGGAAGGGGAATTTAAACCAGCAACCGACTTATCACCTGGTACCTAGTTATGAATGTTCCTTTTTAGGTGTCTGTTTTGTCCAAAAGGTTACATGAACTGAGACAAGCTACAAAAGTAGCATCCTCAAATTCGATGAAGATTGTGCTTCAAGTCTCTCCCTGCAATTAACACCAATGTTGATTGAATTTTTTACTTCATGGACTCTCTGTTTTAAAACTTGCTTTTAATTGTCTAATTAATTTGGAAGCAAAAGCTACGGCTATTAAAATAACTATGTAGGTGTCGGCGGACTTGCCGCACACAGGCTTACGGAATATCCTACTCAGCCAAAGAACCAGTTGATGTTTCCTTGAAATGTTGTCAAATCAACATACCTAACTAGGATGTATCCTATGCTTCCTAGTGCAATAAGGAGACAGTCCTAGGGGCCATATTTCCTTACTTCCTTGCAAATGACGCAGTGGCTAAGTCTCCCCATTCCAGCTGTTCCACTTTGCCCTCTGCTCTTGACGCCTCCTGGCTTCTCCGCCTGTCTGTCTGCCTGCGTGTCTGAAATGCAAAGAAAACACTGCGGCTGTGTTGGCTTTGCTGAGAATCAGTCAGCGGCCGCTAGGTGATCAATGTGAAGGAAAACAAACGCCGGCCAGAGGAATTTAGGTTTTTTAAACGTGGCTGGCTGGCTGCCTCGCCGTGGCCCTGCCTCTCTGATCAGAACCCACAGCGGGGCTGCACTGCCAGGCAGAGAGACTGCAGGGCTCTGACTGATGAGGACGGTGCGTGTGTGTGTGTGTGTGTGTGTGTGTGTGTGTGTGTGTGTGTGTGTGTGTGTGTGTGTGTGTGTGTGTGTGTGTGTGTGTGTGTGTGTGTGTGTGTGTGTGTGTGTGTGTGTGTGTGTGTGTGTGTGTGTGTGTGTGTGTGTGTGTGTGTGTGTGCGTGCGCGTGCGTGTGCGCGTTTGTGTGTGCGTGCGAGCGAGGGAGAGATACAGAGAGGGCCTCATTTGCCCTTGCCCATTTGAACTCTTCCATATCCTGCCACTCCCCCGCCGTCTCCCATTCTCCAGCACCCGTCCCATGAGTTATCGTGTGATATAGTAATAGCCCCGCCTCAGCCGTCTCCATGTAGACACACATTTATAGACCGGGGAGCGAGGCATGCTTGACTCGTGACTCAGCCCCAGCGACCGCAGACAGACGCCTGGCAGTGCCACTGTGTTGCAGCCGTGGTGCTCGGCTCTGTCCCTGCGGTGTCCCCGCACTGTCCCCCTGCCGTGTCACGCAAGACGCACACAGGGGCCCATTGTTCGGACCCGGCTTGGGAAAGACCAGGGTTCAAGGACATTAATAGCCACAAAACTGTGTAATTTCCCTCCTCCTTATACCCACCCAGCACTACATCCTATACTCATTCAGCTGGTAGGAGACGTTGCTTCTGGGGAACGGAGGTTCATTCTGTCTGGGGAAAGTACCAGTGACCTGACTGGGATGTACAGTGTCGTAGACACAACAAACTATTGACTGGTGAAGGAATGGTTCCTCAGTGCTCCTAGCTGTGTAAAGTCACTTAAACCTAGTGGTGCCTTTGTACACTTTTTATTTATACACTCTCAGTTTTACCTGTAAGAGTTCATTTGGAACCCCTTCAGGGAACCCTGAGGTTCCCGGGACCGCCCACTAAGAGAACCATTACTTTAACCAGTAATGTTGCAAACAATTAGGGAGGAAAAATCGATATACAAGTTCAGAATGTGTCACAAATGCCACATGTGAGCTTGTAGATCGGTTATTTTCACTTTTGCATGTATAATATGACAATTGGCAACCTTATAAATCCTGTACTACATTGATGTCTGACACATTTTGTTCCTCAAAGTGCATTGCCAAAAAGTGTGCATGTGGCTCTACAGGACATGATGTAATCAATTATATCATATATTGTTGATGTTTGGGAGAAGGAATAAGCCTGTAATCTTTAAAATGTCATATTCACGGGGGGATTGCATTTGCAACACATACACACATGCATGCGCACGTACACACTAGGGTTGTCCCAATCGGATCGGGTGATGGGAAATCAGGGCCGATCATGTCATATTTTCAAATGATCGGAATTGGATTGGGAGCCAAAAAACGTGATCGGGACATCCCTAGTATCAATATTATTACATGAAATTAGACTGGAAATTGTCTGTGATTTGGGATATTGTACTATTGTGATATGGCATAAACGTGTTTACGTGTAATATAAATATCGGATCTGGAAAAAAGGGTATGGGCAAATGATCAAAAGATCGAAATCAGATCGGGAACAAAAAAATGTGATCGGGACATCCCTAGTACACACACACACACACACACACACACACACACACACACACACACACACACTCTCAGATGCGTGCATGCCTCCTCGGATTTTGACGATCACACAATATGCATTGTACAGTACGTACATGATCTCGGTGTGCGTTCATGATCACCGTTGTACGGTGTAAGTATAAATAGCGCTTTCAGTCATGCACGTTTTTGTCCCCCCCAGGCAGTGGGTGTGTAGCTGGGTGCCAGGCTGATGACTTACGTGCCACCAAGGAGCCTGCAGTGATTACCCTCGGCTCGTCTCCCGTGCGTTAATTGCCAAAACCACCATCACCTTCGCTACCGGCTAATTAGCCTTAACAAGGTAAAGGAACGTCAATTAAAGCAGCTGGATCACGTCTCCTTTGAGAAACGCCCGCACAGTATACGTGAAAAGATTGTGTTCTGCTTTCAGATATAAAATAAGTTAGATCACAGATTAGTGTGTGCAGTTGATCGTGTTTGTGTTTATTTTTTACCCTTAACTCATTCTGACCTGAGATCAGATTCATACGAGGTTTCCACATGGACACACACTGGTCTGACGAACCCATTCTGACCTGAGATCAGATTCTAAAAATGTCAGTCGTTCTTCGATTTAAAAAAAATAGCAGACCTACAAGCTCGTATCGCGCCACTCGGTGGCGCGATATGAGCTTGTAGATCTGCTATTTTTCAATAGCTAAAGCATGACATGATGCTGACACCAAAATGGGTGCCCGTTCAGAATGGGTTAAGTGTCAGGCGCTACAAAGACGAAGTGAGTTATATTGCTGAGTGTGTTAATTGTTTAAGTTCTTGATTTCTACTTGAATGGCAAGAAGTCTGCAGTTTAGTTTAGTTTTATTTAAGTGTCATACACTTTTCTTGGTGCCCAGGCCGCATGGGCTTTACAGACACTATATGGATGTGATTTACAGCACAATCGGCAAACAAATTCTTCCCGTTAACTGTACTACAAACCTCAAACAAATATGACATCAAGACATCAAATCAAACAAATAAAGAGCTACAGTAGATGAAAGTCTGGCGTGTGTATCACAGAGGACCCAACATAAATCCTCAAATTCTCATACACAGGTATGGAGATCCCTGATGTCATCAACATGGTGTCATGGTAACCGTTCCAGAGACCCTATTAGACCAGTCCGCGATCTACACTGGCTCCCGGCCGGTCAAACAAAGAACCCATTTCAAAACAATAAACACCTATACAGTACAAAGCACTAAACAATCTGGCTCCCCTATACCTCTGTGATCTCCTCGAGCGTTATATGTCCCCTCCCCGCCCCCCTCAGGTCTGGTGACACAAACCTCCCGGAGGTCCCCAAAAAGATACATTTCCGTACCTGGGGCGACAGAGCTGCCTCAACCCTATGGAATGCACTCCCTAAAAACTCTCAGAGATGCCCCCGAATCTTTAGTAACCATAAAACAATCATTTATCTTGTTTAGACCAGGGAAATGCTCTATTTGTCTAATTCCACTATACTTGTGGGGACATTTACTCCTCACACGTATAGTGACACAAGTACGCACGCGCGCCCGCGCGCGCACACACACACACACACACACACACACACACACACACACATATGTGTATGACTACGTGCCTACAACATGAACTTTGAGATATGAAGACATGAAGGGCCAGGAGCTACCAGTTCATTAGAGGTGTCACAAGCATGAATTCTAAATCAGTGTCTTCCTCCTCCTGAGTCTTGAGGCCATTGCTACCCCTAACCCTTTATTTTTATGTAAAACACACATTGTGAAAGGTCAGTAGAGAGAGACAAAAGCGACTGTGTGTGTGTGTGTGTGTGTGTGTGTGTGTGTGTGTGTGTGTGTGTGTGCGTGTGTGCTGTGCACATTTTGTTGCAGTGGCTGCAGAGGCACCGTCTCCTTTGCATGCTGTGCTCATTGAGAAGTGGTGTCTTATGCCTGGGGGGCCGCCGGCAAAGAGGGCAGGCGGGGCGGACAGGCGCCATGAGAAAGGGGTCACATCCATATTCATCACATTGGACATGCACATGTACGCCACTTCTAATACGCCGTGACAGTGGGCAACGTTGTGTCGAGGCAGAAGGAGATGGAACGAGAGAGAGAGAGAGAGAGAGAGAGAGAGAGAGAGAGAGAGACAGTGACTGATACGGATAGGGATAGGGAGGTATTTGTGATAAAAGTGCACATGTGCATGTTCTGTTCTGACTTCTGCATGAATGCATCTCACACACGCGCGGTCTGTAAAATACTTAGTCAATTTAACTCTGAGAGTGTGCGAATGTAACTAAATGCACCCTTACAGGTGCAGTTGCATTTAGTTACATTTGCATGTGGATAAATCAAGACTTAGAATTCTACTGTGCTCACTGGAAAAGTGTCGACAGGGGTTTCATTTGTACGCTCTCCACACTCAGGAGTTTGCAGGGTATAGTTGACATGTAATTAGGTAAATGGTGTGCTACAGTGTTGCTACAGTGTGTTGCTACAGTGCAATTGAGTGTCAAGTGCATGGTCAGGCACAGGAGCACGTACTAAATTCACTTTCTGTGTTTGTCCAAACCTGTGTTATGTCGCAGACATCACTGTCTAAACTGGCTAAATCAAACCTAATAAAATTTGTATCAAGATAATTTAAGTACAGTACATACTGTATGGCCATGCTATTTGGCCAAGGTCCGGCACAGAATTTGCCGTGTTTAGAGCTTGTGTACCATTTGGAGTCCCCAAATCAGTTATTATTGGTGGCACTGACAAAGACAAATTATGATTCAAAATGGCCACGTCAAAATGACTGGAGATGAGTGGAATTAAAAGTTGCAACTCTGCCTGTCCCAACAGTTTGTGTATGTCCCTTTTCTTGCATATTTTAACAGGAAAGCAAGAAAGCTGGTTAGCATTTGTTAGCATTGGTTAATCCAATGGTTAAATCATTAAACATAGTGACATGTTTAAGCACGACTTAATGAGACTAAAACGACTTTCTGATGGAATAAAAACATTCTTTAACATTCCAACTGTGTTAATGTGGCTAAAAACGAAAACCACCAAAAAAAGAAAGAAATTGTATTTTGGTCAATTGTGAAATACGAACACTGCCGACTTGTGGTTGAAAATACTGGCACTGGTCACATATGAGGTCTTTAAAGACCTTGACCTTAATATTGTGAACTTTCCGAAGTGTTAATGATCTATACGGGGCAGCCTATACTGATCATTCGCACCAGGTTTCATGAAAAGCAGGCGATCCATTCTCTTAAGTTATTCTGTTCACAGACAGACTGGAGCTATTACAATACACTGCCATGAATCCATGCATGCATGTGCATACAGGCTAATAAATGATTGTCAGTTTGACCTTTCTTATTCTGCCACCACTTTTTGGTGGAATTCATGTAGGTTTGGCACGATAGGCACAAAATGTACCTATATCCTATAGACTGGAGACGCCCCCATATGGAGTGCAGTGCATACTGTAGCAGTCCATATGTATTTCATATCATGGCTGTCGGGCAGAAACCTTGTGTGTCCAAAAACGTTACATTTCAGGAAATGAAAGATATAGTGTTCCATTGACTTCAATATAGTTATTATTTAGTCAGCAAGCTCTTGTTAATACTTTAATACTACATTGGTTAAATATTTATAAAACCATCAGACAACCAGTGATCCACTTATGTGAGCTTTGTGAACTTGTACATTGGCTATTTTCGTTACCTTGTATCAAGATACAAGGTTTCAGCAATGATATACAGGTACTGTATATCCATCACCACCTGGTTCCAGTGCATGGATTCAGATGATTATTCAAGCTGCAGTGAGAGACAGAAACACTGCAGGTAAAGGTGCTTAAAATAAAAATCCTCAGTGTCAATTTTACCATTGTTTCTCTGAGAGTATACAAGCACTCAGAATTTTACCAGTGTGAGCATATCATCTTCACATCATAACAAGAGGCCTAGGTGGGTGCTTATGACAGTGTGGCATTATATGGCCAGCGTTTGATGTCGGGGGCCACTGACAGCCTTGCGCGGTTCCCTCCTGTCACAGAACCCCGCAGCTTTGAAGTCTGAAACGACACACACACACACACACACACACACAAAACAAGAAAGAGAAAGAGAAGAGGAAAAGAAAAGAAAATACATAATCCAATCAAATCAACCGGTCGAATCAAAGCAGCGTTTGTGGAGGTACCTTGCTAGCCTCTGGACACACACGCACGCGTGCACAACTGTGCATGCGCAGGGGGTGGGGGTCGGGGCTTGCGTATCTATGAAGCCCATGCAGTGCCGGCGGGGTTCAAAAAAAGCCAAGAAGAAAGGGCCCTTTTGCCATGACACTTAACCCCACGATGCCTCGCTGGATGGCCCCTGAACAATGGCAACCGCTTAGGCGTCTCACTGTCATACCCCCTTTACCTGTATGAACGTATATATACTGGACTGTCCTGGAGGTTGTGGATGAGGGGGGGCCGCGTAGGACCCCAGGGAGGGGATCTTCTGGTAACTGTAGCCCAGCTATTCAGACACCGTCAGGGTCCCCAGGGCGTCCACTCTCCTCTATGGCTTTAATTCCAACAAAAGGGGTTTAACGTGATCGGAGCTTCCCTGAGAGGACAAATTACGCTATCGGTTTCCCCTCTCTTCCCTGTATCTGTCTGTTCTCTCTCTCTCTCTCTCTCTCTCTCTCTTTCTCTCTCGCTCTGTCTTGTTAGGGGGGACGAGAATGCCCTGCCATCCCTTGTAGAGGACACACTGAAAGGAAGGGAGGAGACGGTCAGCAATGCCACCTGGGAATGTAACTTGGGAGTCAATCGGATCAAACGTGTGAAGAGTATACCGTTGAAGACACACTGATGTAGTGACTTGAGCGTAATAGAGGTCAAGTCAAAGTATTTGTACTGCATATGCGTATCATGTGCGTGGGAATAAGGGAATTGCATGGGCTTCCTTTGGGGAAAAACATGCACAAATACGTACAGACCGGCATGCCTGGTGACGTACAGTAGCCAGTTGTTTGCATGTTCCTTGTGCAGTCGCAAGGTCCAGAGTTGTATTCCCCCCCCCCCCCCACCTGTTTCCTCTCTCACTTTACCATCCTGTCTAATAACGCTGCAAAGCCATGAAAAATGACTTCTATACATACAAAGATAGCACAAGTCAATTGCAGCCATCCAAATGTAGAACAGCGTTAGTTTTTCCCCCTGCCTGCTTTCAGAGCGAGACAGGTTTATCCTGTCCAGCATTGCCCCGTGTGCCGTGAATCTGTCTGGGCTCTAACCCATGGCTGGCCGTGAACAGCGGGGAATCCTCTTCAATCACGGTAAGGAGGTCCTCGCCTCAGCCCCTGTAGCTCATATTTTAAAGCCGCCGGCTGGCCGGCCTGCGAGCTCGGAGCCAAGCCGTAGGGGCCCTCTCGTAACGGTCCCGTCAGTGGCTGTAACCCAAGTGCCAAAATAGCCTTTTGACGATGTAGCTGGTGTTGTTTTAAGAACCCCCCCCCCCTCTATCATCCCTTGCTTTTCTCTCCTGGCCTTCCCCCTTCTCTCCTCCCCACTGAAAAAATGATTTAATCATTTTTCTCCTCTCACTTACTTTTCACAGCATGGGAGCAAAAAGGGTAGAGAGACGAGCGAAAAAGGAGAAGGGATGAGGCCAGGAGTTTGGCGGGGGGGAGAGAGAGAGAGAGAGTGAGAGAGAGAGCATTCCTAAGCAGTGAGTAGAAGGGGGTGAGACATCACAGCAGACATTTCCGGAGTGCAGAGGAGGAAACCTCTTACACGCCGGTTCTTAACAGGATCTGGGGGGTTCGCAGGACGAAAGGCCCGGGCATGACTGATGACTCCTCCCACCATAGTAAAAATTGACCTTTGTGGGCCCATTTCTTACTCTCTGAGTTAAATGAACACTCTGGGTTTCAATGTGCGGGGAGTCCCCCCTCTGGGTGAAAACATGAGCGGGCTTTTAATCAGGAGTCAGACGACGTTATACAAACAGCAGAACTCGCGCTGCTGATGTCATCTTGAAAAATCTGCCCCCCCACTCACCCCCACCCATAGCTTTAAGCCTCTGAGCTCTGCCTGATTATTTATGTTTGATGGATTTTGTTTTGTTTTTTCTACGCTTTTCTTTGAGGTCTGGTTATGGATAAAAGGAACCATAGTTCATATCACAAAGTACTGATGAAAAATATGTTCTAATCTAGTGTACACTCAGTCAGCAGCCTGCCATTGTACTGTATTTACATTTGATAGATTTGTTTATTTTCTTTTGAGAAAAGTTAAAGTTATCCAATGCCAGGTCAATGCTTTTTTTTAATTATACATGAAAACAATTATGTTTAATACAAAACACTTTCCATTTCTAAAGCTCATTTGTAGACATACTCATAAATGTATTATAATCTGCTTAGTTATAACACTGTGCAAATATAGTTATACGCTCATATTCATATTGCTTTCTAACAATAATCACAAGTTCATAACAATATAACAATATGACATAACAATATGGCATAACAATTATAAAGCATATAATTACTTTTAATGTCAAGGGTAACACTTCCTATAGATCCCATGTCTAATATGCATTATAAGCCTAAATAATTTGATAATCACATTATTTGGCAAGGATCATAGTGTATTATAATTATCATACTTATAAATGCACCAAGTCTCTGTACGTCTGTGTGTGCACCTGGAATGCACATAACTCGAGAACCGTTCGCCCCACCGACTTCAAATTCCACACACCCGTTCCACACCCCCGCAGAGAGTGCCGTGCCCGGTGTCGAGTCGGTCGGACCCACGGTTGTCCAGACCCGCCACAAAAGGTCTCTGACCGGGCTCTGGACAGGGCCCCTGCCCAGGCTCCATATATGGAGCTGGCCTGTTCTGAAATCTCCATATATGAGCATAAAAGGGACACAGAGAGATGAGTGGAACGGGTGACACGGGTACAACGGGTATTATATAGCCAGGTGGGGTGTCGATCTCCAGCTTCCATCGTTACCGACTCAGTGCTCTACAGTCAGGCGTTTACGGCGTTATGACTTATAGGTTCCTATAAATGCAGTCAATGGGTGCATTAATTAAGTAATGACATTCCTGACTCTTTTTACACACAGGTTTAATATTTGTCTTTAGTTTAATGTTTGTTTTGTAAACACATTGACAATGAAGGGAAAATGTACGTCATAATGTGTCAATTACGTCATATTGTCTCTTTATTGTTAATGGCGTTTAATGTTTGTGTTTGTTTTCCATCACCATTACATGAATCAACATGAGTTTGACTTTAATTTATTAGCGCCCCTCACTTCACACGGGTGTGATTTTTGATAGAGAGACAGTCATGGCCGCAAGACTAACTGTTCAGGAGAGGAGAAATACTGATTTTCTTTTTTTTTTAATGTAAAATTAGTTAATAGCACAGGCAGACTTCACAAGAGCATGTCTGAAATGTAGAAAGGATACAATACTCAACAGATCAACAACAGCCCCGCACCTGTTTGAGGTGCTGGATGGTACCCATTCATGACAAAGGACTCTCCTGTCCTCTCCTCTCCTTATTGTTGTCGCACCCTGGCGGCGTCCCTAGCTGACAACCACTTGAGAGGTCCTCAAGTCCTATGTACATATACGACCACAAGTGGTAATGTTACGGGGGATCAGCTTACTCATGGCCATCAGTTATAGGGCTGACACCCACTGTTGGATGATTGAGGAGGGGGGGGGGGGGGTGTCCTGTGCTGTACTGTATATGCTACAAGTGCATTCATCTTCTTCACAATGGCACGTCACTCTTATTGTTACTCCTAAAACGTTCACACTTTCACTTGTGTAATGGCCCAACTGTGGAGTATTTTAATTGCTATGGCGGTTATCACGTTTTTTTATATTCTAATTCAAGCCGTGTTATACAGATTTTTGTTGTGTCGAGCACTGTTTAAACCGAGTGAGCGGTCTGAACTTCAGGCTGGCAGGATTCTTTTAGCTTTAACTGATGTCACACGCTAGTACTGTGCGAGTGAATAGGGGAAGGGAATCAACGTCACGTGTACTGCATGGATTTATATACAATGGATGTGGCCGTGCCCCCAAATGCCCGTATGTGTGTCTCAAAGAATCGAAAGCAGAGGGAGACAGACAGAGTATTCCGGGAAACATGGGAGGAAAGGTTCACTTCGTCAAACAACCATGTTTTTGTACGACAAAAATTACATTTTCAACCTTGAAAAAGTGTCAGTACGACATTTGTGTCTAGACATTTTATGACATTTTCGTACGACGAAAATGTAAGTACGATATTGTAGCCTTGGGAACCAACGGTTGTGGAGCATTGTGGCCCATAGGGTCAGGAACCTATCTCCTGTTTCTGTAGCGTGAGGCGGCTTGATGTACACCCCCCCATGACGCTAGTTGCTAGTATGTCGCAGGGACCTGCCCCCAATCCAACCCTTGATGTCTTGAGTGCCAAGCTGGTATTGGGTACCATGTTATAGTCTTTGGTATGACTCAGCTGGGGATTGAACCCCCAACCTCCAAATCCCAGGGCAGACACTGTAACCACAAGGCCACTGAGCCAGTAACGGTAGCATGTTTTGTACACAGTGATCATTTAATTCAGAGTATACACATTTAATTCAGAGTATACACATTTAATCAAATGCGTCCATTTGATTACATGTGTACAGTCTGAGCTACAAATGGATACATTAATACTGGGGATTATACTGTTTTAAGAAGCGTCTTAACCTCTGTAATGTTGATGACCTACGTGATGTGTTTTCTAAAACTGAAAATGAAATGCACATCCAACAGAATCATGTTGCATTGCATCTTGTAATTGTATTGTGGTATGCTATTCTATATCACTCTATAACATGCATGGAAAGGTACTGTATGGAATGCTATTCTAGGTATTTTAACCGCTTTCATAAATTACATGATATTAAAATGTAACAATATTCTTTTAGGAATATTTGTATTTTAATGCACGGTTATTATATCATAATGAGACGTACAAAACATTTCCCCTATGTTATATTATACTATACAATGGCAACGATGTAGTAGGGTATAGTATTACTTGAGAGATTACAAAATAAAATGTCATTTTAATGCTGTAATACAGATTTCTAACTCAACTTGTATATTCTGACTAATGAAGTGCAGCATCAACTGGGCTCCACTGTCTCTGACTATGATAAATGAACAGCAGGTTAAGGTCAACGCAAAATAAACTGCTACAGTATTTCCGTATGACATTATCAAAATGATCTAAATGTATTTTTCATCGATCTCAGACAAAAGGGCACACACACACACACAGGCTAGCTTTGTGTGTCTCTTAGGTTGTGATCTAGTCATATATGTGTTAAGGCTGCACAATATATCGTTATCGTATCGTTATCGAGGTATGAACATGCACAATATCAGTATCGCAAAAAGGCAACGGTATGGCGATATAGCTATATCGTCGACATATCGATATATCGTCCACTTCTAAAGCCAGCCCTCTGTTTTAGCCTGTGCCCCTCGGAAAATAAACCATCACTCCGTTTGTCCCTCTGTCCTGCACACACGAACGAATACACACACACACACACACACACACACACACACACACACACACACACACACACACTAGGGCTGCACGATATATCGTATCGTATCGATATCGAGATATCTGCCATATATATTGTGATATGAATTATATCGTATCGATATCGAGATATCTGCCATATATATCGTGATATGAATTTTTGTCCATATCGTTCAGCCCTATAGTTAAACAGACCAACAGGGCCAGCATTGAATTTGTCAGCACTTTTTTGGGGAGGTCATCAAGCCAAGGCAAAAACCTAAATAACTCAATGTCAGTCTGCCGTTGAGTATGCCCCACCACCACACTAGCAACCACACCCCGACCCCGTCACCCTCTCGCCCGGGTCCCTCCCTCGCCCCTCCAAATGGCTACCCAACCAGAATAACAATAATGACGAACATCATTTATGCAAATGCAATTAGGTTGGGAAACATGATAGTGGAGCATGGGGTGCCAGTGGAAATTTATCACTGCGAACGCTTGGGCACTTAAACATTCAATTAAAATATTGAATTTCACCAGATTTAATCTAAATGCAATAAATTAAGCAGTGGAATTTCTTCTTCGTCTGTCATTCTTTTTTCGCACTGCGGTATGCTCAAGGTTCAGCTGAACTCTGGTAGGCGGTCACCGATTCCCGTAGCCTCGGATCCTTGACCCAGAATGGTGGATTAAAGAATTAGGGGGAGGGGGGGGGGGGGTTACCCGTACTGGTCTTTTTCTGTACACTTTCAGAGTTAAATGAACATTCTAGATTTTACTGCGATATATGCGTGCACGTTTGCAGTTGTGATTGTACCACAAGGGAGACAGATGGTGGTTATTTAAACCACTTAAACCCTGCATACTTAGTTGACTGAGGTCCCCCAGGGCTCGTTACTAGGCCCTGTCCATTTCTCCACCTATACACCAAATGTTCTGTTTATGGAAAATAGACGACATTGCAAGCTTGTAGATCTGTGTGTGTGTGCGTGTGCGTGTGTGTGTGTGTGTGTGTGTGTGTGTGTGTGTGTGTGTGTGTGTGTGTGTGTGTGTGTGTGTGTGTGTGTGTGTGTGTGTGTGTGTGTGTGTGTGTGTGTGTGTGTGTGCGTGCATGTATATATGTAGTGAGGAGTGCTGTGAGTGGGACCCCTGCCACGTTGTTTAGGGCCAGCGCCAGGGGTGTCAGTCAGCACAACACTCCTGTAGTTGAGAGACAAGCTAGAGCAGAGCGCACAAACCACCCATGGTCATCATGCTCTGAACTCACAGCCATGTCAAAGAGGAGTATGGAAGAGGGAACTCACATTTCACTTTGGCCGCCAAACTCCCCCAGAGAGAAGGAGTGCCAGAGAGGCAAGTTCGATGACTCTTTTATGGCTACCCCCTCGCCCCCCCAAAAATGTGTAAGACCCTTTAGGTCGGAGAAGGCAGAGACAAGGCCAAATATAGAGCTGGGAGGCAAAGCATTCATTTTGATCCCATGTCCCTACGAGGCTACTGTCAGTTCTGGGTGACAACGGGTTCATTCTAACTTCAATTATCCTTTCTCTTTTTTTGGGAGGGGGGGTCCATGTCACAGAGTAACGAAAACAGAAACTGCTGACTTTGTCAAACTCTGGTTTTGTGTTGCTGTAGTAGTGACGCTAAGCCACTACTACTGTCAGTCGGCAACACCACAACAACAGATGGCTTGGCGAATCAACTTGAACCCGCACCTCACTAACGTCCTGTCCTTTTTTTAATGACAGCGACACAATCTGAAACCTGCATGCCACCACTCGTTAACGAACAACACGCGTTTGTTTACGGTGAAGCGAAAGTCACATTCTCTTCTCCCCCTCTTTGAGACGCGAGACGTGTTGCTTGCGGATGTGTTTCCAGGGTGATAAACCTTTCACTCCAGAGGTGATGAGAGGTTGGGAAAATGGTTAGTTTAGATTGTGTCACGCTGCGTACATTGCCATGCACGTATCCTAAAAACATAAAATTATACATTACATATACCGTACGTACACACTTAACATTTGTTCTCACATCGACACATATGACATATGTCTACATGTACACACAATCCTCAAAGGTAATTTACGATAGACTAGTATGATTATTCTAAGTTTATACAATATATGCAATTCCCCCAAAGTCACGTCACCAATGAACTTTGTGCCAATAAACACGCTACAGTACATGCTTTACACATGTGATGGCAATGTGTGTAGGTGGCTTGCTGCCCTCGTGTTTCAGAATAATTTACCGTGGGCGTATCCACAGAGAGATCTATTCAACTGTTCTCATTACAATAACTGCATTTGCACCTTGGCTTGTAAAAACAAGCATACACGCCGTCAGCTAACTGAGACTGGAAAACAAAAAACGTGAGCTAATTCTTGACTTGCCGCATTGGCAAGGGCTGCACTCCTGCGGGAAATAGCTATAATAGGAGACAGAGGTAAACTTCATAACACCAAGGATCTGTTTCTTCTCTATCACGTACTTTGAAATGACCTGCCCAAGCGGCTTAGCCAGACTAGCAAAATAATCTTCTCTAAATCCCATCTGAAAACACTCCAAAAGGCTTGTTTATTTCTTATTTCCTTTGTTTTATGTAGTCTTTAATTCTCTTTAACTCTTGGTTGTTTTGATAGTATCACTTTTGTATTGTCTGTGAGTGTGAAGCACTTTGGGAATGGGAATTTTAAAAAAAACAGCATGATTCCCCCTTCTTTAAATTACTATAGGCACATTTTCGTGAAACTTTTTGTGAAGATGATCAGTATAGGCTCTCCCAAAGAGACGATTAACTTTAGAGTCACAAAACGTAAATGGTAAATGTCCCAATGAAACCCATGGTCAAGAACGGATGAGATTATTAACTTTAGGTCAAAGGGCACAATCCAGTTCAAAATTACAAAATCTATTACATGTACAGTAGTCATAGCTCAGGTGGAAAAGGCATATCTTGGCAATTGTATAGTCTTGGCGGAGGTACTATATCTCTGCTGTCGGGAAGAAACCACCTAACTCCAAAATGTTCATTTTTCAGGAAATGAAAAATAAACATTTTTCAGGAAATGAAGAAAACCTTATTATTATATATATATTTTGAAAACGAAGCATTACTGCCTCATCAAAGTTAGTGTTGTGACTTTATATATTGTCAATTATCTCCATGAGACGGGCAGAAGTGGTGAAGTTAGTTCCTTTAGTAGACAGTTTGAGGGTCCAATGGAGTTAAGAGGTTTTGTTTTACTACTTTTCATTGGTACAATATTTTCGAAACAACACACAGACGTGTGGAGTTATGGAGTTAGGAGGTTTCCTCCCGACAGCCACGATATGCACTCTACTAGTACTGAGTGCAATCTTCATAGTTCCTATACTACATCCTATGTACAGGCAACATGGCCACCTTGTTAGCCTTGACTGCATTCTAATAACCTTACGCTGTCCCAGTTCTCTTAATATCACATTATAATTTCATCTCCAGGGGAGGGAGACCATATTCACTGGCTGTGTGAGAACTTTGTATGCTTAATGAACGAGACTTGTGGAGAAGGTCCCTTAACAGCTGTGTTGGCGGTCTTCCTTCTCCATACATATGACATGCATAATGTCGAACGTGACCCAGTTCTTCCTGTATTTCCATACCGCCCCTCTGGTTCCCGGTGGTATTTTGTCTCATTTTGTGAGGCATTTCAGAGCAGACGGTGCCGTTAAATGAGCTCTGTTTATGGATCAGCTCCGGAGGACGCATCGTGGAAAACAGTTGTGTCCTTCAGAGATCTTATTACAACGGAGATTTCCAGGCATTATAAAAGGTGTCTCTTAATATATTCTAGCCCTATGCTTTGCATAATCCCAGCTGGGGATGTTGAGATTCATGTTTTTCTCTTTGGAATTCATAACACTATTGGAAAATGATGATTATAGTGTTGAGGTTGTGGATGCATGTGGAACTCATGCTAGCAAGCGCTACAGTTTTACCTGCAGGGTGAGTTCCCTTTCCTCTGACCCTAATCTTCAATATCTTCTCATCTCATCTCTAATTCTTTTCTTCTTATCTGGTTGAGATCATGTTACAGTGTTGAGCATGTGCTTAACATATAACGTTAATGGCCTTGAAACCAATCTAGTCATCCAAATCAAACGCACGCTCTCCAATCCGAAAGAAGGACGGCCGGCGTCTCCACCCGCTACATGAGAGATAAGGCCTGTATAGTAGTACCGCATGAGTAGAAAAGCACTTTCTGTACATTCAATCCATTATTAACTTTCAATTGGGTACCTTTCAGACTAGGATCCCCTGTCCGACACCGAACACCTGCCATGCGGCCACCGATAGCTCTGCCATGTTTTATTCATCCCTAATTAACTGCTTTTCATTGGAAATCACGAAACTATAAACCGCAATAGACATAACTCATCCTTCCCTACAGCCGCGCCAATGTTTGGTCTGGGATACCGAGGCTAATCAACCCCCTAGTACCTGATATAGTGGTACAATCCATTATTCACCAGCTATCCAGTTTTAGAACTCAGGCCTGTTGGTGTGATCCCTATATAGACGAGTCAGGTTGAATAATATTATCCCTAGGAGATGGAATTGTTTTAACTGGGGTTTGCATGGAGAGTAAAAATGAAACAGGTGCAATGTCCAGGAAAGAGAAGAAAAACAAAACACTGAGGATATTTCTTGATGAAGATGAATCATGACAGCATGCAAAAAATAATTTCTCTCCCTTAAAAGTAGATACTATATATATACAACGGACAACAAATACTCCACATGATCGTATATCCAGGCAGAGTGCTTTTTTATTATAATTATTATTGCCAGAACCTTTCGGTGTCTAATATCCTCCCAGCTGTTTTCCAGCACTAGACTTTATGACTCACTTTGTAAATATTTATCTACACATTTGCCATAAATACATCTGATGTCAGTTTCGGTCAAGTACTTATTTTGGGTGATCGGTTGTGGATTGGACTCGGTTCATTTCTCATTTTCACTTCCTCTCTCTATATTTCTCTCGTTGGCTCTCATACACTAATATTTTTCCTAGCTAGCTGTGTTTGGTGCGATACCCTATTTCACTGTGACTTGCGTTATTGTTTACATTTGTAGTGTTTGTATGGTTACATTTGCAACTCATAAGAGGCCATTTATTTACATTAGTAGACTCTCAGAGTTACAATACCACTCAGGATTTTAGTGTGTGTGTGTGTAAAGCACTACTTTTGACATAAAAACCTTGGGTTGCCCCCATGCCCCATTATAGAGACTCTGTATAGCCCCAGCAAAAACTGCCCTGTGTGTCACTGCACTAATGCGTTCCAAAGGATCCGTTTGCAGCTGCAGATTAATTCTGCTTTCGGTGACCTACGTAAGACTCACACTAATTACCTGGCTCTCTCATAATGAATGAGATCCTAGTTTTGGTTCAGTGCTTATTTTGGACGTTCCGCAGGGTTGCCGTGACCGTATCGCCTGCTCTCCTCCATTTATCGCGGTCGTCATAGTTTCATCGTGTCTCCCTCCCTCCCCATCCCGTCTCCCTGACCGGTCGTCAAGATGCGTAATGAGGGCTTCCAAAGGATACCCGGTTACAGCTGCAGTTCCGCTATGCTTTGCTAAAACCTATAAGAACAGCGTGCTAATTACCAGGGTCTAGCATAATGAATGTCCTTATGTTTAATTTAGCCTATGAGACTTTAATCAGCTCCCTCGTTTCCGCCGCTGTTCTGCAGCTTAGCTGGAAATGCGGCCTGTGTGCGTAATTGCGTATCCTCTTCTCGGGCAGCCCTGGACCTGCTGTGCTGGCCAGCCCACTGCCAACAGGAGACCTGGAGGTGGCAGACACAGCTAGGGTGGTTCTCTCTATGCCTGCCTGCCTGCCTGCGTGCGTGTGTGTGTGTGTGTGTGTGTGTGTGTGTGTGTGTGTGTGTGTGTGTGTGTGTGTGTGTGTGTGTGTGTGTGTGTGTGTGTGTGTGTGTGTGTGTGTGTGTGTGTGTGTGTGTGTGTGTGTGTGTGTGTGCGTGCGTGCGCCCGCACTGGCTCGCATGTGCGTGTGTGTGCGTGAGAGTGAGAGAGGGTGACAGCTGTGTCAGGGGTGAGGACGCACCCTCACTCCCCACCCCCCTTTGGTGTGTACAGCACGGGTTCATATGGGCTCAGCAAGTGAAAGGGTGAACACCTTTTACCCCTTTATGCACCACACACATGTGCACACACACACATACACACATGCACACACAGCCCTGTGGATATCATTAGCCTTAACGCTAACAGCAGGTCCCCGAGACAACTTGGGAAAACTAGGCGGGTGAGGCGCAACTCTTGAAATCTATGTTTTAGCAATGCATGCTAAACGGAGCGGTGCACACTCACTGCCAGCATATATGAATAGGTAATAAGGTCTGGTTGGCATGTCACCCAGGTTTGGGAAGACAAATACACAGTGCAGTATGTTGAAAAGGCGATAACTCGTGGTGATAGATAGGCTGCTTATAGTGTTAAAGAGGATGTGTCAACCTTCAACACATCCATGAGCCTAGCTGGGGACAAACGCACACTTTTTGACATGGCATATGTTAGAAACTCAGTGCTGTCTTGTCACTGCGTGTTGCTCTTTGGTTAAGGTGTGTTGAAATAGCAATACAAATGTGCAATTCAGGCTTAGAAGCCAATATCAGAAATTCATACAAATAATGAAAGACAAGACTTTGTTTAATGTAATCTGACCATCAAATGTATTCATGTATAGCCTAATGTGTATTCTTTCATTCACTATGCATTATCTTATTTATATCCAACATTTCTTCATCATTAACTTTTATATTCATTGATTCTACCACTGGCCTTAGTGCATAATATTCAATTATCTTTCTACTAGACTCTGTCTCTACAACTTTGTGATGCTTGTACTGTATGTCAGTAGATGTGGTGGGTGTGTCACGTGACTACTTTGATTACCCTCATTGCAAAGACAGCTTGTTGACTTGTATATTAAACACGCCTACTTTGTTGTATATTCATTCCTGATGAAGACCCGGAAGGGTCGAAACGTTAAATCCTGATATACCTCAAATAAACTTCTGGGAGCTTAAGAACGGTGTGCGGACATCCGTATATTTTTGTTCAGCACCCGTCAACATTTTCTGAGATGTGCGTGCTTCCCTTCTGGATGTTAACTCTTAACTTTGATAGGCAGTACAGCCACTACACCACTACGGTTGATACTGTACCTTGAGAGAACAAGGACACATACAGTACAGTAAGTCACAAAAGTATTTTGCTTTCATACACATTTATCTTTTAACACATAGCTAGAGCACCGCCTCCTCTCTCTGTCTCTTTCCTTAATATAAATAAAGTACTGGTTCCATCGAGCACAAGTCGCGTGTAAAACCCAAACAAAACTTTGGCTTCGTTGGTGACATTTAGAGTGTGTTACGGAAATCGCACTCTCTGCCGCCATGACTTCTGTATGATTTACGCTGCATGCTGGCCTTTCTGTCATAAACAGTCGGCCATGAACAGTCAGCCGGAGACGGCTGTTTTTCAATAACTTCTCATACGACCCTTCATGGGGGGCTCTGCATCATTCATGACCGTATATGGGCATATGGGCCTGGTCGAGGCCATCTGTACTGTACCGTTGGTTTATCTACCTCTGCTCTGGGGGGCGGAGTTATAACCACCTGGGTTCATCCCATTGCTATTATGTTTGGTTAAAAAGTTGTTTAAAGTTGTTAAAAAGTTATAATAGATTATGCATAATAATCAGTTCAAGTACTGTATGAATTGTGTGTGTGTGTGTGTGTGTGTGTGTGTGTGTGTGTGTGTGTGTGTGTGTGTGTGTGTGTGTGTGTGTGTGTGTGTTTGCGCGCGCGCGCGCATAATTATGATTCTGGTGTTGTGTGTAAACTATCGCTTCAAATAAAATCAGACCCGTCTGCAGTGAGTGGTACTGTACTGTACTGTACTGTACTGTACTGTACTGTACTGTACTGTACTGTACTGTACTGTACTGTACTGTACTGTACTGTACTGTACTGTACTGTACTGTACTGTACTGTACTGTACTGTACTGTCTGTGTGTTAGGCTGTGCAACAGTGACACTTGGTGGTGAACAAACGCTATAACGCTATTTTCGTGCTTGGACACACAGACCCAGGGACCCAGGCAGGGACACACATAGCTGTCTATAGGAGTGGTTGCACCACTGAAAAAGGAGGGAAAACTAATCTTCGGCCAGCATACACTCCTTGGTACACGCTCAATTTCCAGGAAATAAACCTCCAACACTATATATAGTGGCCAGTTACAAAGGCGATCTGACTAACGGGTAGTCTCACCTCTGCACTTGCTTTGTTAACCGGCTACTTGGTACACAGTGAGTGAACTCAGTACTCTGAACTTTTTCTATACTTTTTACTCTCTTTATTATTCTTGTACTTGTCTTCTGTCTGTGTTTTTACTTACTTAGTCAAATTGTACCTTTGAAACTGGACAAAGGGATTAATTAGGACTGGCTAACTGCTATCAACTCAGCCATCAAACAGGCTCATTTGAACACTTTAGCCACGCCCTCAATTTCCAGGAAATAAACCTCCAACACTATATATAGTGGCCAGTTACAAAGGCGATCTGACTAACGGGTAGTCTCACCTCTGCACTTGCTTTGTTAACCGGCTACTTGGTACACAGTGAGTGAACTCAGTACTCTGAACTTTTTCTATACTTTTTACTCTCTTTATTATTCTTGTACTTGTCTTCTGTCTGTGTTTTTACTTACTTAGTCAAATTGTACCTTTGAAACTGGACAAAGGGATTAATTAGGACTGGCTAACTGCTATCAACTCAGCCATCAAACAGGCTCATTTGAACACTTTAGCCACGCCCTCAATTTCCAGGAAATAAACCTCCAACACTATATATAGTGGCCAGTTACAAAGGCGATCTGACTAACGGGTAGTCTCACCTCTGCACTTGCTTTGTTAACCGGCTACTTGGTACACAGTGAGTGAACTCAGTACTCTGAACTTTTTCTATACTTTTTACTCTCTTTATTATTCTTGTACTTGTCTTCTGTCTGTGTTTTTACTTACTTAGTCAAATTGTACCTTTGAAACTGGACAAAGGGATTAATTAGGACTGGCTAACTGCTATCAACTCAGCCATCAAACAGGCTCATTTGAACACTTTAGCCACGCCCTCAATTTCCAGGAAATAAACCTCCAACACTATATATAGTGGCCAGTTACAAAGGCGATCTGACTAACGGGTAGTCTCACCTCTGCACTTGCTTTGTTAACCGGCTACTTGGTACACAGTGAGTGAACTCAGTACTCTGAACTTTTTCTATACTTTTTACTCTCTTTATTATTCTTGTACTTGTCTTCTGTCTGTGTTTTTACTTACTTAGTCAAATTGTACCTTTGAAACTGGACAAAGGGATTAATTAGGACTGGCTAACTGCTATCAACTCAGCCATCAAACAGGCTCATTTGAACACTTTAGCCACGCCCTCAATTTCCAGGAAATAAACCTCCAACACTATATATAGTGGCCAGTTACAAAGGCGATCTGACTAACGGGTAGTCTCACCTCTGCACTTGCTTTGTTAACCGGCTACTTGGTACACAGTGAGTGAACTCAGTACTCTGAACTTTTTCGACCAACACTGCCCGCTCTCATCCAGGCCAGCTCGCTCATGTCCACCGGCTCCCTGGCTATCTGAAACTCTCAGATCTGAACGAACACCTCTAAGGGCAGCCGAAAGAAAGTGGCACAAGTCAAAGCTACCAGATGACCTTTCACACTTTCACTCACTCCTCTCTGCCTTTGCCCACTCACTAACCACTGCTAAAACCTCCTTCTACCACACCAAAATCCAATCCTGTACTTCTAACCCAAGGAAGCTCTTCTCCACTTTCACCTCCCTCCTTAAACCCCCTCCCCCCACTCAACCCTCATCCCTCACTGCTGATGTTTTTGTCAACTACTTCGAGAAGAAGGTTGATGATATCAGCAGCTCCTTTCCTCCCCTCCCACATAAAGTGGCATCTGACTCAACCAACACCAACCCCAACATACCATGCATGTCCTCCTTCTCTCCTCTTTCCCCAGACGAGGTTCTACAACTAGTAACATCCTCTAGACCTACCACTTGTCCTCTTGACCCTGTCCCGTCTCCAATCTTCCAGACCATCGCACCTGATCTGCTCCCCTTCATCACCTCCATCATCAACACCTCAGTAACCTCAGGCTGCGTCCCATCTGCCCTCAAGTCAGCCAGAGTAACACCACTCCTCAAAAAACCAACCCTTGACCCCTCAGATGTCAAGAACTACAGACCGGTATCACTCCTTTCATTTATTTCTAAAACCATTGAACGTGTCGTCTCCAACCAGCTCTCTCTCCATCTCTCACAGAACAACCTGCTGGATCCCAACCAGTCCGGATTCAAGAAGGCCCACTCCACAGAAACTGCCCTGCTGGCAGTCACAGAAGCACTACATGCTGCCCAAGCTGCTTCCCACTCTGCAGTACTGATTCTCCTAGACCTATCAGCAGCATTTGACACAGTGAACCACCAGCTGCTCCTAGAAACCCTAGCGGAGCTAGGCATCGGTGGAACGGCACTAAAGTGGTTCTCCTCCTACCTCACCGATCGGACCTACCAGGTTTCCTGGAAAGGTCTGCTATCATCCCCCCGAACCCTCCAAACTGGGGTCCCACAGGGATCTGTACTTGGTCCCCTCCTTTTCTCACTGTACACTAAATCCCTTGGCACTATCATCTCTGCTCACAATATATCCTATCACTGCTACGCCGATGACACACAACTGTTCCTATCCTTCCCCCCCTCTGCCACTCAGGTGGAAGAGCGCATCACTGCATGCCTGGCTGACATATCACAGTGGATGTCCTCCAACCACCTCAAGCTGAACCCAGACAAGACTGAGCTTCTCTTCTTCCCAGCTAAGTCCTGCCCTATGTCCTGTCGCTTTGGATTAAGAGCGTCTGCTAAATGCCTAAATTGTAAATTGTAAATTGTAAATTGCTACCATCCAGAATATCTCTCTCTCTCTTGTTGTGGTTTGGAGGTAGTTACAGTTTGTAACATTAATAAAGGCCAGAATCTGAGTTGACAGTGCATGAATAACTTGGAAGGAGTGGAGTGGTGTCGGTCAGTAGTGCACAAATGGTGTGTGGCACACATTCAGCTGTGCTTGGGATTGACAACCACACATTATTATTATTGCAATATACAGGTATATGCAAAATGTTCCTTTTTCTACTATATCAGTACTTTGTGTACACCTATTTTAGAATATAAAGGCAAATACGATCTGTATTGTAGGTCTTTCTCTCTCTCTCTCTCTCTCTCTCTCCCACTCCCACTCCCCTGGTCGTGGTGTCACTGTTTGAGCCTTGAGTATTTATTTACAGTGTCTTTTCTCTCACACATTCCTTCCCAGTGAGCCAACGCAGCCAGCCAGGCCTTGGGCTGCCAGCAGAGGACGTGTAGCCAAGCCAGGGGGTCTGTGGCCAAGGCTGCTGTCAGCCTCATGGTGGTTAGAATAACCCATGAAACCCCCAGAGAGGGAGGGGGGGGGGGGGGGGGGGGGTACATAGCGGCCGTTCACACCAAGCACTATAACGATAACTATAACGTTCACCATTGTCTTTGTTATAGTTGCTCTGTGATAAGTTGTGAACTTGTAGAGCTCGTTTTCACTATTTCATTATTTGTGGTTATATTTTAAAGCGGTTCATTCATAATTATTATTATTGTAAAAATCACATTCGTGTCAAGTGAGGACCACTCTTATCATCATACAGTACATCATCATATACATTACATTCCGTGCTCTAGCCAATCAAATAATCACAAATGTCATTCCGGCCAATCACTTTTTTCGTCTTCACTTTTCTGTCCTCACTTTATTTTTATCCTCAATATCTTCTCAGCCAATCAAATCATCGCTATGGGGTGATCAGCCATTCAAATCATCGTGTTTGTGTTCACACAAACAGATAAAGCTGGGCATAGGATGGGGCTAGCGCCCCTCAAAACAGGTACTACTACTACTCTGTTACTGTGTATAAATGTGTGTACATTCATTCTGAAATTAAGTAAAACATTTTAACTGACTACTATAAGGGACCATTGTGACCACATGAGTGTGACACGCTATGGTTTGATTCCTACCTCTGATGTGGTGTGTGACACCCCTCCTCTCTTTTATTTGTCCTGTGCCATTAAAAGCAGAAACTCAGCAGAAAATATGCAGATACATTTCTAATATCAAATAACCCTAATTGCAGTTGACCTTAGCATTATGAGTACAGGAGTAGGAACATTTTATTTTCTGCAGAGCACAGACCTGTACTCGCTTGTCTGAAGCTTTTATAGTCCGAGGCTACACTTGTAGCCTATAGGCCTTAATCTTTGAGGTCCCAGATTTTCCCTGTATATTCCAAACTCTCAGTTAAATGAATGAATGAATGTACAGTTGCACTGCATGTTCTCTTTTCAGCTTCCAAGGTCTGGTTCGGTGCTGGTTTTACAGCAAGTGAGGCTTCTTAAACACTAGATATTTCAGTGTCCGGAGTCCCCCAAGGATACTATAACTTAAGGATCCGTCCACTTTTCACTCTACGCAAAATTTCTCTAGTGATCAACATTCTCACAACACATCACAACTTGACACGTTGTGAGCTTGTAGATCTGCTATTACATATAATATCAGATCTACAAATGACATGAAATGAACACATGATAATACTACTACTATAGTACTATATAATTGACTAATACTTTATATTATTATTATCAGGATTTTCTGATATGGAACTCTCTCACAGTATCAACCGAGACCATCTCTGCATGCTTGCTCATTAAGCTCAGAACATACACACACACACACACACACACACACACACACACACACACACACACACACACACACACACAACACACAGAGCGCACGCAGGACCTATCCCTACTGGGCGTCATTGCCACGTGTACAGAAAGGACACGCTATCAGTTTTTCTAATTACTTATTGGTCATGATCAATTAGTGACATTTTAAGGCTCTGCGGTAACCTTGTACAAATATACTGCCGGGGTTCAGCAGCCATCATGGCTGACAATTAAATTGGGCTGTCACTGCCGGGGACCTTCATTAATCTCAACTTGTCATTGGTGTTTATGCTGTTTATAATGGCTGTGTGGGTGGGTGAGAGGGCACTGCATGCCGCTCACGCTGCTGTGTGTGCATGTATGTGTGTGTGTGTGTGTGATTCCTTCCATGGGCCGAGTCTGTGATTGTGTGAGAGCAGAGTGCATGTGCATTGTATATTTGTGTGTGTGCGTGTGTGTGTGTGTGTGTACAGTTACACTGTGTGCATGCATACATTTGATCATCTGTATTTACGTGTGTGTGTGTGTGCGTGTGCGTGTGCGAGTGTGTGTGTGTGTGTGTGTGTGTGTGTGTGTGTTGGGAAATCGTTTCAATCCCAGCTGTCACGTTGAAGCCACACTTGGCACCCTAAAGCCATTAGATCATACGTCCTTGAAACTTCTCTAAATGGCCTGGAGATGTTTAGGCCTTCGCACAGTTCCTTTCATCATGGTGTGGTCACACAAACCATTTACACCACGGGAGAAAAGACCTATTTTCCTCCCTTAACGTCAATTGTAGGAGACAGAAAAACGATTGTATGTGTGGGTTTTCAAATCCATTATCTTCCCGCTCGCTGTACGTCCCTGCGGGGTGTTCATAGAACCGTCTGAATGGAGGAGTTAGAATGGATGTTAATATTTGCATTTAGTGGCGACTGCTTGTGATTGTTTTCAGTGTTCTGAGTATAATGAAGTACAGAAGAATAACACCCCCCCCCCCCCCCTTCATCCCAAGTCTTTCTGGGTGTTGTTAGTGTTGGGAAGACGAACCAGAGATAGTTGAACCAAGGACCCCAGGGGTAGTCTACAAACACATCTCCACGGGGAAGAAGAACATACGTTGGAGACTACACCCGGAGAAAAGCATCGTCATCGTAGGAGACTCAAACATGGGCAACATCCCATCTCTCATCCCATCTCTCAGACGACCGGATCTGCAAGTGGATGGCTACCCAGGAATGTCATTCCAACATACGAAGGTCCTACTGGAGAGATTACCAAGGAACACCACTGTAGCACATTGTATCCTATCGGTTGGGATAAACGAGAGAGGCCACAGTCAAAAAACAGTACAGAGGGCCTTGAGAGAGACCATCGCAGCAGCACAGAACGCATTTCCAACCGCAAGTATCCATATCCCTTTAATCAACTTCTCAAATGACCTCTCACACAAGGATAAAGGAAACTTAAGAGAGTTAAATCGCAATATTCTAAAAGGCCATGGCCATAGTTTCCTCCCGAAATTGGATGAAAGGGACTTTAAAGTGGGTCCTGATAACATACATTGGAAAAAAGAGACAGGCAAAGCAATGCTTGAAAATTGGCTTACTAGTTTAAACTTATTGACCCCATAAACCAAGAAAGGAGGGGGAGTAAGTCTAACATAATTAATCTGTCGCATTACTTCCAACCAGATCAACACCAGACCGAACTGCTGGAAAAGGGACTTTCATTTGTTCCAACTCTGGACATCTACAAACAACAAACCAACAGGTTAAAGAAAGACCTTTCCCAGTATCACTGCAGACTGAAACTAGCCACACACTTTGGAAGGGACCAGGGAAGAGAAATACAACCGTTTCGACCAGGTTCAAACTGGGAACCTGCCGAGACGATGCTCCCTACCAGCCTTAACACTAGGAAGTCTGAGCAGCCGTTCTGACCGAATTTGAGATTTCAACGTTTATTTTCTTAGCCCATGGAGTCCAGAGAAAGTTCCCCTTGCATGACTTTGTCTAAATATTCGATTGAAATCATCTCTGTTTTTTTTTCCATTTGAAACGTTTTGTAAATATGATTTTAGGCATATATCTCTTACTCAGTCTGACTATAATCGGCCCAATCGACCGCCGTCACCCTTTCTCCCCCTCTCGTCTTTTGTTTGCGCTGCTTGATAATGGTGACGTTAATGGTGATTCCCCGACATTTCCTTTTCACTTGATATCGTTTCGTAGAGAGCGCCTTATATAGCGCCTTATATACCAAATGAAAGCCCCAATTCCATAGTTTACATGGTATTTTGAATTTTTTTAAATGAGCAAAAAATGAGCGAGTTATGATCTAAAGAAAAAAGGTGGAGAAAAAAAAAGAGCACACAAACAGACAGCTGGAGATGTTGTTGTTGTTCAAGCCTGCATTCCATGTCCAACGAATTAAATCATATACGTTTGGATGGTTAATTAACTTGGAATTTGTTTATTATTTTGATAAGATAATAGGAATATGAATACAATGATTATCATTGTTACTATTATTATTATTATTGAATGCTCGGTTAGACTCGACCCGACATTTACTTTCCATGAAGCGAGAACGCTTGCCGATGCGCGATACAAAATAAAAAGTGTTTGGAATAATTCCAACCAGATAGACCTCCCGAACCGCTAAATGTTTTGTCAGTCAAAAGAACAGTTCTTTCTGCAAGCGACGTGGAACGTATGTAGGCCTGCTGCTGTGGATGAATTTGTTTCACAGCACAGCCACAGCCTATTCTGGCATATAGGCTAAATATCGCCAGCTCTTTGTCAGTCAAAATAGTTCAGCTCCTTCTTTATCTGTAAACTTTTCTGCAAGCGACCAGATCCGTGGAACTTTCCTTTTTCTCTCTCTCTCTCTCCCTCTCAGGGAAGCATGTAAATGTTCATGAATTCAATAACTGCTCGATGTTATAAACAGCAGCTGAGCTGGGGTTTCTCCTCAACATGCAGTGGCATTTCACGTGTGGAGTTTATTTTTTGTATCACCAGGCTGCAGGCTTTCTATTTAGTGTGCAAGGCTATTTAGCAAGGCTATTTAGTGTGCATTTAGTGTGCAAGGCTTACATCCGGTACATCCGTATGCGCTGATTTCCATACACAACACATACACGATCCGTATCCTCTCCTCACCGGATGTTGAATTCACAGTGCTAACGGCCGTATTCTGAACGATGTTTTTATTAATTAAACTGATATAACAACATAACGTGGCTAATAATTGTTTATTTGGAATGTACTTTGGCTGGTAATTTAGGTAGATATAACGCGACTCACTTGTATAAGTAATTTACCGCGGACAGGCCGCATTTAATGCAATACATTGGCTTTAGTAATGTTGTTAGCTTATAATATTAGCAACTGTAAGCTAACGGCTGGAGGACTACGGACAATCCGGTCAATAACATCATTACACTTAAACATTAATACAATTATGTCATGTTTACATGCCTAGTCAAGCAGTCTGTACATCGCGTGGGGTCACATATATTAATTACATCGATAACACACAAGAAAAGACAAGTGATCTTTGCTCTTTTGGAAGGAAAAAAAAGAACAACAAAAGGCATGTTGCAATATAGTACTAACGGGCAACGTTAAAATATATATTTTTCACATGTAGGCCTATTATTAGTTTTATACATTTTAGGAGTGAAAACATGTGTTAAGAAACATATTATGATTTAATTCGTTGGAAATGGGATGCAGGCTTGAACAATGTCTTCTCCAGCTGGAGAGGGACGTGTGGGGGAGAGAGTGGCCAATCAAATCGCACCAAAAACACGGTCCCCTTGACCGTTCAGCCGACTGAGTAGTAGTGAAATTTTTTCAGACTTCGTAGTGTTAAACAACTAATTGAGAAGGACATGAATACGGTAAAACGCATACCAGGACACATTAAGGAAAAAGATAATCTCACAATAGAACAAACCAGGGCACTTAGGGAACTAATCAACAACAAACAAATCGTAATCAAGCCAGCAGACAAAGGCTCCTGCATAGTAATTATGGACAGACACAAATACCTGTTAGAAGGTGAGAGACAGCTCAACAATCAGGACCATTATAGGCAATTAGACCAACCAATTTACATAGAGACAGCCGTAAAAGCCAAAGCCATCGTAAACAAACTGAGGGAAAAGAAGCACATAAATGCCAAACAACATCAATATTCAATAGGACAGGACAGCCCACGAGCTAGGATATTTTATCTTTTACCAAAAATACACAAAAGCCCGGATTCATGGACAATACCATATGAAATTCCACCTGGGAGACCAATTGTGTCGGACTGTGGCAGTGAGACTTATCAGACAGCAGAGTTTATTGAATACTTCCTAAACCCACTGTCGATAAAACACCCCAGTTTTATAAAAGACACTTACGATTTTGTAGACAAAATTAAAGCTATTATAGTAGGAAGGGAGGCCTTTCTGTTTTCAATAGATATAGACAGCCTCTACACAAACATTGAGACAGAAGCAGGCCTACTAGCAGTTAAAGAAGTCTTTAGTAAATACCCAGACACAAATCGACCAGAGGAGGAATTACTTCAATTGCTAGACTTAAATCTAACCCAGAATGATTTTTCCTTTAACAACAAGTTTTATTTACAAATCAAAGGGACGGCCATGGGAAAGCGATTTGCACCATCTTATGCAAACATTTACATGAGCATATGGGAGCAGACAGCACTAGAAAAATGCAGACTTAAACCAACACATTATTATAGGTTTCTGGATGATATATTTGGAATATGGGAACATAGCAAGGAAGAATTCCAGGAATTTATTGATGTTCTAAATAGCCATCATAGATCCATAACGATAAAATTTGTGACACACACTGAAAGGATTGACTTTCTTGATGTAACAATCTTCAAGGGCCCAAACTTTAACACAAATGGGAAACTAGACTTAAAAGTATTCTTTAAAGAAACAGACACCCACGCCCTATTACACAAAACGTCATTCCACCCGACACACTCCTACACAGGGATAGTCAAATCACAACTACTAAGATTCCATAGGATTTGCACGCAAAGAAGTGATTTCAAAATAGCTTGTAAAACACTATTTAAGGCCCTCAGACTAAGAGGATAAACTAGGACATTCCTCCGGAAAGCTCAAAGTATCTTCTTAGAAATAAGAGTGCAGGATCCAGGTCCCAAATTGGCCCTGATAACCAGTTATTCAACACAGAGCACACTAGCCAACAACAGAATAAAAAGGAATTTTGAGAACCGAACGGATGATCTTCTAAAAGATTATAAAATTATATCGGCCTACAGAATAAACAAAAACCTTAAAGATTATCTAGTACACAGCAAGCTAAAAGAAATCAACACACCAGCCCGCCAGGGACCAGAATACTTCAAACCCAAACAATTAGTCAAAAATAGAACTACAAAACGTGTGTTAGAGATTAAACAACAAATAACAACCAGAACCAGCAACTGCATTTACTTGGCATTGGAGCTCTATAATGCGCTGGACTTCAACACAATCCCAACTGGACAGTAGGACAAAGACGTTTTAATGAAAAACAGTGGATTAAGTACCTCAACACTGATTTTCCTGGAGGCTTAAACATGCCTAAAATCAGATCTTGAACACAACAAAAACTTAAACTCAGGATTAAACTGGAGAAATCTAAAAATGATTGGATCAGACTTCCTTCAGATACATGGCGAATGCATTTATTCCTTGCATTGTGCCTACACATGTTGCGACCTGCAGTCGCAACTTGTGTAGGCACAGTGCACTGAAGTTTTTTAATTCCCCCCTTCATCCCAAGTCTTTCTGGGTGATGTTAGTGTTGGGAAGCAACTTGTGCATGCACACACTCACGTGCACACATCTGAACGACACACACACACACACACACACACACACCAGTCACCAGTGACCTTTCACCTTCTTCGCTGTCTTTCTGACCCCCACTGGTGTGACCCCTCTGTCACCGACACCCCAACCTTGGCAGAAGGGGAACATTACCCCCCCCCCCCCCCCAACTCTTCATTCTTAACTCCTATTCCATTGTAATGGTGGAGACCTCATTGTTTATGGGTGAGCAGTGTCCGACTGACTGGGCGCGAACAAAAGAGTTGTGTGTGTGTGTGTGTGTGTGTGTGTGTGTGTGTGTGTGTGTGTGTGTGTGCGTG
This sequence comes from Protomyctophum parallelum, assembly GCF_964188405.1. Taxonomy (NCBI): domain Eukaryota; kingdom Metazoa; phylum Chordata; class Actinopteri; order Myctophiformes; family Myctophidae; genus Protomyctophum; species Protomyctophum parallelum. Next base: position 10,096,422 of record NC_139704.1, on the reverse strand, counting down.
TGCGTGTGCGTGTGTGCGTGCGTCTGCGTGTGTTCTTGTGTGTGTGTGTGCACATTGCAGATGACATTTGCCCCAAATTTCATATTTACATGTGAATGTCAACACCTACACCCCTCCCCCAAAACTGCTGATAAACTTCCAAGATATGATGATAGTCATGTTGTGCACGCAAATATATAGGCTGACTAATTAATTTAGTTTATTATTATTAAACAAACAAGAATAGTAACAAGAATAGTATAGGGCCAAAGCTGTCATTTTATGCACAGACGTTGCATAAAACCAGACGTTTGGAAATTAAGGGGGTAAATATACAAATTAGTTTTAGTTCATAATCATGTTCACTGAAGCTTTACAGTTATCAAACAACAACAATTTGGATGAGAAGTATGTTTTTTTTCTTGGCATGAATCCATAATTTTGTTATACCTCCTGGACTTGGTGTAGAAGATTAATATACGTGCTTAGTGAGTTGTAAATGTAAATAATATGCATATGAGCTCTTTGCTGCACAAAAGGCCCCAGGAGAGGTGGCTTTCTAGAGCATGGTTGTTTTACGCTTTGGTTGGTACTAATTCTTATTCATGTTTCAAATATATATGACATCTCGGTTCATTTTAGGATATCCCAATTCCAAACCGTTACTGCATTTAATTTCTTTATTTTTATTTTTTATGTTTGAGTTTAATTGAGAAAACCCTGATTTTAACCTCTATCAACCTGGCATTCCCGTTTTAGACATGCCATTATAGGCACAGAAAAAAGCACATATACATACAACACAAACAGTTAAGTATTAGAATTAAATTAATATACTTCGAAAATATTATTGACTTAATATTAATTAAGTATGAATGGAAGAAAATTGATTGTACTGGCTTTACTGTACTGTATAATCACTTGTCTTCTATTGTTCTAATCTACAGTGTGAGAGACACTGCTGTCCGAAGATGACCAGCACATGGTAATGAGTACACAGACCATTAGCACATGGCACACTGACTTTTTTTGTTAGCAGGCAGATAATGTCACTCATCAAGTTGCACGCAGGCAGGCACGCACGCACACAACCAGGCACGCACACACACACGCACAGGCATTTGGCTGTAATTAGAAGTGTGTCCATGCATGAGTGGCTGTGTGTTGAACAGTGGAGTGGACAGTGGGGGTGGAGGGGGTCCTGTAGACTGCAGACATGGCTCAGTATCGGGTCCCTGCAGCAACGAGGGAGAATGGAGACGCAGGGGACATCTCACTAATTAGGAACAGTCTATACCTTATAAGTGTGTGTGTGTGTGTGTGTGTGTGTGTGTGTGTGTGTGTGTGTGTGTGTGTGTGTGTGTGTGTGTGTGTGTGTGTGTGTGTGTGTGTGTGTGTGTGTGTGTGTGTGTGTTCCTGACACGAGTCATATTTTGGGACAGATTTTGATTCGTGATGCACGATAATATCGAAATAGAGGTATGTGCGTGAAATCATCATCAAACCCGGAAGTTATGCAGGAATGTCTACTGAGTGGAAAGAAATAGCCTACTTTCTGGCCTTGACAGCCCATATATCCAAACAGAAAAGTCCTATCTGATTGCATTAAACAACGTTAAACAATGTTAAACTCACTTTGATTTGACATTCACTTTATGCATGCGCATACCATATGGCCATGTCGGCCATACAAATTCCATGTCGTATCGGATCGGTCTCAAAATAATCCAGATTATTTTCATAGATATTGATGACGCATTAGTAATGAGACCATCAATGGCTTTGTACTCACAGAGCAGCCAGTCTGCCTGTCTCTGTCACTTTTGTTTTGTGTATTTCTAATGTCTGAAGGCGGGAGAGGATTGAGGATACTTTATTAACATCGGCAGGTAAAACCATGCAAATAATCGGAAAATGCATATCGGTCATAATTAGTGTGGTTGCCCCAAACGACAACCAGACTATAGTTATTGTCACACTTTATAATATTCTGGAGTAACCTACCTAACTTCTGCTGTGATTAACTTGTAGTAGCTAAATTGGCTGTTGTAACCAATCTATGTTTTACAATCGTTTATAAAGACATAAATGGATAAATTCCCTTGGTTTGGCAGAAGACCAAACTATTCAAGCGTTATAGAAATGTAGTTTCATAATCGTGTACCCCTAATTTTGATTTATGTCTAATTGGGAATAAAATGTATGTCCCCAATTTGATTTCTAGTGCATTTTGTACAATATCTGTCAGTTCTTAGGGACAGATCAGTTAATGGTGAAGTAAGAGGATGTGTGCAAATATCTTGGGTGGGAAATGTGACCAAAGTGACCCGTAATGATACTTTTACTATGCAGTTAATATGGTCCATGAGAGATACTGTATGTGTGCATGTACGTCCGTGAGACGGACTGTGTATTCTACAGTGTATGTGCACACAAACTGCCCTGTTTGTATTTGTGTGCACACACATGCAACGACAAGGTTGCTGACAGAGCCTCCTAGGCAGGGCAGCAGGGTAGCTGGCTGGTAATTGGAATAGAGGTAGGAGTGATTCAAAGTCATATTTTGGCCCCCCTGTCGCATCTGCATAGCCACAGGACAGGCCCAGAGTCCCCCACTGTCTGGGGGAAGGGAGGGCACGCACGCACGCACACTCACACACACGTACAGTTTGCACACTCATACTGAGTAAAGTTATGCACATATGGCACTCTGCAAATGTACTGTACCTACATTATGCACTGGACAAAATGCCACACATAAACATGTACACTTGTGCATACTGTATCATATCTGTACACGCACGCACGCACGCACGCACGCACGCACACATAGCCCTGCCTGATCGCCCTGCCTCTCTCTCCTCTCAGTGTCGGCCGAGCGAGACCAGGCCTGCGCCATTTCACCTCCGGGTGCCATGGTGGGATCATGGGGTCATGTGTAATGGGCCACTGCATCTCCTAGCACAGGAACGTTGCTGCAGCAGGAATACACTCCCATAGACTCTAGCTTACCTCAGTCCCTTATCGCACACCATCCATGGTGGTGGTGTGTGTGTGTGTGTGTGTGTGTGTGTGTGTGTGTGTGTGTGTGTGTGTGTGTGTGTGTGTGTGTGTG
>NC_139704.1:10083328-10088328 GCF_964188405.1 Protomyctophum parallelum | reverse complement strand
TCAGTAATATTTCAGTAATATACGTTTAATTTTCTCTAATGGTAGTTATGGTACACTTCTCATTCTGGATGGAAACTCTTCATAGCAAACGATAATAATTTAAACGCTGAGATTAAAGCCCACATCGCCTCCTCTTATTTCCTCTCCTCTCCTCTCCCCCCCCCCCCCCTCTCTCCTCTAATCCAGTGGCTCACAAACTTTTCAGGTCGAGACCCAAAAGAGAGATTAGACGTTTGCCCACGACGCAATCTAGTAAAAACAGCAGATCTACAAATGTACAGCGTGCCGCTTCGTGCCTCATTGTGAGCTTGTAAATAAGCTATTTTCACTACTTAATTATTGTTATTTTTATGTATGGTATTACTTAGATTTGTTTGAGTTGTAAAATGTATAAAGTTATTTTACTTTTTTCTATTAAAAAAAACATATTTTTAAATATATATATATATATTTTAATTTTAGGAAAAGAAAATGGGATTTTAACTGGAGTCGTGACCCATAAGAATTGGTCTGTGAGCCACAAACCCACTGTTTGGGAACATTGCTCTAATCTCCCCTCCTCTCCTCTGTCCTGGTGTGGGGGTGAGCACAGAGTCCTGCTCTGCCCCAGTGATTTATGGGAAAGGGGTCTCTGTGTGTATATTTACAGTCTCATGACCTGGGAATGACACCCGCTGAGCCGAGCGAGCAGGGGAGGGAGGGCAGAGAGGGTCATGGACTATGGTGTACACATAATATGTACTTTATACAACTTAACTCACTTGGTTGCTTGTAATGATGGCCATCTAGGAATGTTCTGCTTTGTTCTGGTCACTCTGGATATTGCATTGGCTATTGCAAAATATACATTATATTTCTATACATATTGTATTTATCAAGATTAATACATTTTCATGAATACATGCAGTGGAATTTGCATTAGTCATGAGTCATAATTGTATATTGCCCATGAACTTCATTCTAATTATCTACAGTACATCTAGAGTCAAATGCTACTCCCCTGGCATTATTTATTCAAGCTGCTAACCCCCACACATGCCTGTCCCTATGGGAATATCCATGTTAAAACTTTAGCATGTTGCTACTTAGCTACAGATAGAGGGAGAACTGATGCATGTTTACATATATAGACTTTTGAGGGGAGGCATTCTGGTTGTCACTGTGTGCGTGGGCGTGCGTGCGCGAGCGTGTGTGTGTGTGTGTGTGTGTGTGTGTGTGTGTGTGTGTGTGTGTGTGTGTGTGTGTGTGTGTGTGTGCGTGCAAGCATGGATTGACACCTTGGCTTCAAATTGTCACAGGCCCGTTTCCAGAACAGCAAAAGTGCACGTCCAACGGAGGACGGATATTAAGTACAGTTCACATGGGTCTGATTAAACCAGCGGTGCTAGTTTGTCCCCTCACAGTGCTGCGCAAAATATGCTGAAGCCAAACCTGTGTGTGTGTGTGTGTGTGTGTGTGTGTGTGTGTGTGTGTGTGTGTGTGTGTGTGTGTGTGTGTGTGTGTGTGTGTGTGTGTGTGTGTGTGTGTGTGTGTGTGTGTGTGTGTGTGTGTGTGTGTGTGTGTGTGTGTGTGTGTGTGTGTTCTTACATGCATGTGTGACACCCTACCAGGACAAACATCATTGACTCTTCCACAGTGTTTCTTACTTTCTTCTACCTCTATTTCTATCACTCGTCCTTCCTCCTTGCACCATGTCTTCCTTTTGTATGTTCCCTTGCTTGGACTCCTCTCTCATCCATCCTTACTCCATCCATCCTTACTACTTTCAATCACCTTTCCCTGTCCCACTGCAGTCACTCGTCCTCATCCAAACTCCACAATTTACAATTTAGGCATTTAGCAGACGCTCTTAATCCAGAGCGACTTACATTAAGCAAGAACAAAAAGCATGGGAATACATCACAAAAAAGCATTTATCATGAAACATGCGTAAGCTAAGAAAGTAACAGTGGAATATCTATATTATGAGACTATACATATAAACTATATATATACTACTATGTTATACATATATATGTACTATGGCGTGCTATGACTATATACAATGCAATTATAGTGCTATCTACATAACATGCTATAAGTCTGTATCAAATGCTATCTAAGTCAACAGAAATGCTATCTAAGGGGGTAGGGTAAGTGCTATGGGCCATGATGGAGTCTGAAAAGGTGGGTTTTCAGACTACGGCGGAAGATTGGGAGTGATGCTGCAGTTCTGACTGCAATGGGAAGTGCATTCCACAGTTTTGGAGCCAGAAGGGAGAAGAGTTTGGGACGTGTGGAGCGTTGTCCCGGCGTTTTTAGTGAGGGTACTTCCAGCTTCCCTGCGTTGGCTGATCTGAGTGCGCGGGAGGGTTTGTAGGGTTCAATCATACTTGCAAGATATGGGGGAGCCATACCTTTGGTTGCTTTGAATGCCAGCATCAGAGTTTTGTATTCTCTCTCTCTCTCTCTCTCTCTCTCTTTCTCTGTCCTTATTTTCTTTTGAAAGCGTTCTGACATCTCTCGAAGATTTTTGGACACACATACCGGAACAACAACTGCTCTGATCACCAGCATGATAGGATATATTAGCTTAAGAATGGTTCAAAAATGTCAAAAGCTAAATGGTCTAAAGGTTAAACTGTGTGGCTGCATCCAAAGGATTCCAACGCCGGGACGTACAGTGTGTAAAAGGGGTGCCACATCAAATTTAATGAAGCATCTGGCGATGCATATAGGATACACTTCAACGCAAAGCGGTGCACCATGAATAATGCTCAATTTAAACTCTGCAAGTTGCTCGCCGAAAGCAGCCTATCTACAGGCTCACAACTCACTTGTGTTCAACGTTGTGCTCTTGTAGTTCACTGGTTGATTTCAGCATATAATAGCAAGGTAGCCTGTGTTACTTGATGTGTCCCCAGTAGCACAACATTGTACCAAAGACCCCTACCTAATTCAATCAATGGAAAGTTGATTGCAAATCTTATATTCATCGTTGCCACATCTTATGCACTGGTACTGTTTTAAAAGGTAACATCACTTTGTTAGTCAAACTGATCTATCTGATATTATCTCAAACTCTAACCTCAGTCTTAACTGGCCACGACTAAACCTAACCTCAGTCTTAACCGACCATGTAGGTCACTAAACCTAACCTCTGTCTTAACCGGCCACGTAGGTCGCTAAACCTAACCTCAGTCTTAACTGGCCACGTAGGTCGCTAAACCTAACCTCTGTCTTAACCGGCCACTATAGGTCGCTAAAACTAACCTCGATCTTAACTGGCCACGTAGGTCACTAAAACGAACCTCGGTCTTAACCGGCCACGTAGGTCACTAAAACTAACCTCAGTCTTAACCGGCCACGTAGGTCACTAAAACGAACCTCGGTCTTAACCGGCCACGTAGGTCACTAAAACGAACCTCGGTCTTAACCGGCCACGTAGGTCACTAAAACGAACCTCGGTCTTAACCGGCCACGTAGGTCACTAAAACAAACCTCAGTCTTAACCGGCCACGTAGGTCGCTAAAACTAACCTCAGTCTTAACCGGCCACGTAGGTCACTAAAACTAACCTCAGTCTTAACCGGCCACGTAGGTCACTTAACCTAACCTCAGTCTTAACCGGCCACGTAGGTCACTAAAACTAACCTCAGTCTTAACCGGCCACGTAGGTCACTAAAACTAACCTCAGTGTAGGAGCCGTAATGTGTTTGCGTTCTAATGTGCTATTATGATTGACGTATGGTATGTCACTTTAATGGGCACTGCACAGGTAGTGGGCGTGTCACCGGGGCTGGGGCGCTTCCACTCTACTTTCATGGTGTTTACCTGTCACTTGGGTGAGGGAAGTTGGACAGAGAGAGGAGGTGAGCGTGGGAGAATTTTCTGTTGACCGTATCAAACGCACCTTTTATCACCTTAACATCCACGTTTAGTTATAGCTAAAAGCCTGGGAACAGTTGTAACTTACGTGTGGTGACTGAATAAACGGTCAAACTTACATCTGGAATGGACCTAAATTCATTGCGTGCACGTCATACAAGCGTCTCTTTACTCTCATGTTTAGCTCCTCGTGGCAGCCTTTAAACCGCCGCAATACTTAACCGGCCACGTAGGTCGGACTAATGGGTCCCCGTTTTTAAAGTACCGGTTTTACACCGGTACTTTTAACGTTTTACTATTATTATTATTTTAATTACAAAAACATTATGTTGTTATATATATATAGCTGACTGCATGGAAAAACAACAAAAAATGAGTTCCCATCTTGAAAGATAAAAACCCATGCTCTGCATAAAAATGCAGAGCAAGCAGCTGACCTAAGCCTGGGTTACATGTAGACTTTGTGCGCCAATATGTAGTGTGTGTGGTCAATAAAGCACAGAAGCTTTAATTACAAGTTGTGACGGAAAGAACCCGCGGTGGCTGTTCTCATGCAATTTCCTCCTCAGTGGGTTGGTATCTTCAAATTGATCGCAGCTAATTTACAACATTCCCAAAATTTCAGCTGTTTATTAGCGGTTTTCCCACAGCTATGGGTATTTCTCAAGTCTGCACATAGTTGGGGCTGCGCACATCCCCTGGCCCTGAGTATGGACTAGTAAACATAAACAATTAATAGGTTATCTCTCTCTCTCTCTCTCTCTCTCTCTCTCTCTCCAGGCCTGGACTGGCCACTTGACGTACAGGGCATATTCCCGGTGGGCCGCCCTTGCTTTAAAAAAATAATCATAATAATGAACATGGAGGGATGTTTTTCCAGTATAAAAGTGGTGGTATTAGGGTATCTGCTTGCCGGTTGTGGTCAGTCGGTCTGGGCTAAATGTCAGGGCCGAATATTTTACCAGTCCAGCCCTGTCTCTCTCTGTCTCTCTCTCTCTCTCTCTCTCTCTCTCTCTGTCTCTCTCCCATTTGGAGACTGAGCAAGCTGATTGGCTGTTTGTGAAATTGGTGAAGTTGGGAGTTGAGAGAGAGAGAGAGAGAGAGAGAGAGAGCGAGACTGATAGACAGAGAAGA
>NC_139704.1:9938328-10080828 GCF_964188405.1 Protomyctophum parallelum | reverse complement strand
AACACGTTAAATTAGAGAGAGAGAGAGAGAGAGAGAGAGAGAGAGAGAGAGAGAGAGAGGGAGGGACGAGCGTGATTATAGGCTAATGTTGGTTTTAATCTTCTCCGTTGTTGTGTGTTATGGCAATAGTTTTGTGTTGTTACAGGTATCTGTGTTTGTCAAGAAACTCACTGATGATGTGGAAATTCGCGGAGGAAATTATTGGTTTATGTTTTTGCAGCCAGTGTTTAAATTGCTATCCACACACCCGATAGGTAATTAAGGAGCCATAATTGCGCCCAGGAAAATAATTTCATTAATTGCGGAGTTTGAAATTAATTTCTTTTGACACTTCATTTAGTAATTTAAGCACAGAACATGGCGATTTAATTGTCAGAGTATGGTGTTTATGGGACCTAAATGTAACCCGAGTGAAATGGACTGTGTTATTTCTGTAATAAAATGCGGCTTTTTTAAATAGTTATTTTAAAGTGGTTGTTATTATTATATGATAGCTTAACATGTATAACTTTTAGTAGCCTAGTGAATAAAACTTGAATCTTTATATTTGTCCTATAAATCATTTAGGGATAGGCCTATAGCATTTTAGTTCTTTTACGTTCTCAATGATTATTTCTTAAGCAAATTAGCAAAACTCTCTTCTAAAGTTATGTTATTATGTCATTTATTAAAATAAATGAACAGGCATGCTTTTTTATAAATAGGGCAGGCCATAGGAACGAATATATAGGCTAGTATAGCCTTTGGTTATCAATCCAAATTTCCAATTCCTTACAGAAACAGTCTAAAAAGATTATTATCGATGCCATTTAATTGTGCTATTGAATACGTATACTATACAATATTCAAATTATATTTTTTTCATTTAAAAATAAATCACCAAATGACCCTACATTTTAATAGGTCCGAAATTACTATTTCTTTATAGGTCCTTTTTTATCGCTCACATAAGTCACATTCACGCCTAAAAAAATCGCATTTTACATTGTTTATAGGCCTATGCTAATTCAGTGTTGTTGATAGTGGTAAGCAATCAGCGATACAAAATGGGCTACTTTTGATTATTCCCGTATATTAGCCTATAGTAGGCTACACGATACACACCCAGCCACCCATCCACATCTGAGCGCAGCAGAGCAACCTGTGCTTATTGCTTACCAATCTGTCCTTGTCCTCTGCCCTGAACACAGCTCCTTATAGCACAATTATGCATTGTTAACTGGGCTGTCTAATTTGACTGCTGCAAAGGGAGGAGGAGGAGGAGGGGAGAAAAAAATACATCGGAAGGAAGGAGCGGATGCGAAAAGGAGACGAGCCACGCAATCTTCTCTTAACTAGTAGTAGCCTAATCACCGCGTCTAAAATGTGCGACAGACGAACGAGGTCAGAATTCAAATCCTTCCCCGTTCGCTTAACGTGTCGTCATGAATGATCCTCGCTCTGCTCCGCTCTGCTCTGCGGGCTGCCCCGCGGCGTGGGAAGTAAACAAGAGGAGATTTTCTCTCTCTCCAGTCTCCGAGTGGGTTTATTTCTTTCAGCCTCGCGTGACGCGAGGATGAAAGAAACAAACCCACTGTTACCCACACTCACTCGGAGACTGGGGAGAGAGAGAGAGAGAGAGAGAGAGAGAGAGAGAGAGAGAGAGAGAGAGAGAGAGAGAAAATGAGAGTGGCACCTGATGATGTCAGCTTTGACACATGTTAATTGCCGCTCCGCTCTGCTCATTAGAGAGCCTCCGATTATTTTAGTGCTCCGGGGCAACAGTGCGTTGTTTGCTTTGCTGAATAACGGAGCGCACACAAAGCAGCCTTGCTGGCTTTCCAGGTAGCCTATACATATTAGATAAATGGTTATTTTGTTGCTTGTCATTCTACACTGAAATCGGTTCATTTAAATTAAAAACAAAATACGGACTAATCCAATTTATATTGTGCGCAATGAGCTTTAAAAAACACCAGCTGAAATGTATAGCTATACCGGTATATCTATTTATTTTAATTATTCGTTTGTTTGAAATGTGGCATTGCAATATTGGTGAATATATTCAGATGTAGGCTATTGTTATACATAAACAGTTGTCTTAATTTCACATCAGCACTTTAATACATAAAAAATGTACGTTTCATTATAGTGATAAATAATGACGGCTTATTCCATCATTCAGTTTAATTCCCAATTAGGGTTTCGTGGCTGTTGTCGATATTCGAGACATTTAGATATTTACATGATGAATGTGAACGCCAAGGTCTGCCTTTCGGATGATAATCAGAAGATTTACAGTGACATATTGGCTTTATGGTAAAATCAATAGCATTCTGCACAGATAAAATTGTATCATCAATAGGCCGACATAACTGTCCTGTGCACTGCACAGCTGCATTCATAAAGAAGTAGCCTATATTCATTTAGACTTCCAAATCAGTTGTTCTCAAACTTTTTAATGTCAAGCACTCCCAAAATATATTTGGATAATTTGGTTTTGATTTTGAGTTAACCTTTTATATCCTGCACTGTTCTAACTGAAACAAGTGTTTAACCAAATATTTTGTATTATTATTATATTCAAATGTACATGCAGCTACACCCATCACCCCATAAGTTTCAACACATATGGTACTGTAGGCCTGCCCTAATCATTGAATCTGGTTAATTTAATTTTTACAATTTACAAATGTCAGGTTTCTGCATGTAGAAAATATTTTACAGCAATAATCTATTCTTTCCACTTTCCACCTCCGCATTGTCAATCCCGTGAACTCTGAAATTTGTTATTAAAAAACATTATAATTTACACATTCACACGCACGCACGCACATACGCACACACACACACACACACACACACACACACACACACACACACACACACACACACACACACACACACACACACACACACACACACACACACACACACACACACTCCTCGTCTTCTTCTCTGCTAGATAACTTGTTACCACAAAATATAATGACAGACCCTTCGTTATCACCTTCCCACATGGCCTGTGTGTGTGTGTGTGTGCTGGGGGGTCAGCCACTTGTTTATGATGACACCAGTAATGGCGGTAATTGTTATTGTTGAGATTACCTGTCAACCAGCAAAACCCGGGGACAAGTGGTGGATGTCGCCGCACTCCCGACCTCCCCCCCCCCCCCTCACACACACACACACACACACACGCACACCCAAATCGCTTGATAGAGGGGTGACAGAGGGGTGGAGGACGAAAGGTGGATGGGGGGAGGCCAGACTGGCTGCCTGGGCCGACAGACCCCACCCCCCCACCACCCTTGAGCTCTGATGACTTCTGTGTTGATAATCAAGCGATGCGGCCCTCTGGATAATTCAGCTGTCAATGCCACCTAGAAGGGCCCAACATCACCACACCATCCATTCAGACAAAGACTAAAGATGGAAATGGAGGAGAGCAGTTGAAGGAGAGAGAGAGTCTGAAAGATGGCCACAAAAAGGATATTAGAAGGGAGAGGGAGTGAGTGTGTGTGTGTGTGTGTGTGTGTGTGTGTGTGTGTGTGTGTGTGTGCGCGTGCGCGCGCGCTCGCGGTTCCGTACACAACATACAGAACTAATAAATTCAATCTAAAGTAATTTCCCCAAACATATAGTTTTCATACAAAATCCCCTTGGCTTACAATCTCAATGGGATCCATTTCCTATACTTTGCAATTTAAATTTCAGATAACCAGTCAAATGATTTGCTTTGTCCTCCAAAAAAAAAAGAAGAAAAAAGGTGCACAATTGTCTTTCCAGACACGTGGGCAGTGCATCATAAAGAGGCGAGCTGCCGCTAAAATGGTAGGCAAATCGCTTTTCGAATGGTTCGAAGCAGCTATCAGTGTCACTCCCAAACGACTGTCTTTATCAATGATTGTGGCTGATGTGGAGAGGAGGGGGCGGTGGAGGAGGGCTGGGAGGCTCCGTATGCCTATCTGTTGCAGTAATCTTTTCACAGTTTAAGGGGCTGGAGGAGGAGGAGGGGGGAGAGCTTGCTAAGAACTGTCAAAGATTTGGACAGCTTTAAGTCCCTGGGTACTATAGTCCAATGACGACAGGGAAACGGTGTGCCGGGGGGAGCATGGGGAGTTGTAACACTGCTACCCTGCTGGGATAATGTCACAGAGGAAACAGTGACGGGAGAGACGTTTACTTTTTTTCTCTTTAGGTTTTTCTTTTTTGGGGGCTTGGCTAGCAAATGAGGTGTTCTGTTGGTTGTGATGATATTTAATTCTCCGTTTTATTTTTGTACTTTTGTAATTTTAATTCCAGAGATTTGTGCTATATACACAAACAGATATAGGATTTATTTATCATTATTCTTTAGCTTTAGACGTTTTGTTTAGCACAGTGTGAAAAGAAGAAAACATTCCATTTCATAATATATACAGTACTATATATTGAGTGATTAATTAGTCACATATATATATGATCTCAGCTGTAAACTTAATGTCCACAGTGTTTCATAATATTTCTTGTATGTTGTGTTTAATCTAAAATGTCACCAAATTCAACCATGAATGTATATTATGTATTGTCCTGTCCACCTTATTTCAATAATTCACACATAAAATTATTATTTTTGTAATGTATTGTAATGTTTCAGACATAATATATGTATACATTTAACAAAAGTAACATTCCAGCATTTCGTTATTCATCAATTCATTTTATGATCACATTGATGAATCAAAAGTTGCCATTTGACTTTGTGGTCTTTCAAATGTGGTCAGAGTGAATGACACTAACCATTTGTGGTCCATTTAGCAATCAACACATTCCATTTTTCAGCTAAATGAAGCATGGTATTATTTTCATAACACCTTCGTAATTTCACTGATGTTTTTAACATAGCATTTGCTTCACTCTGCTGTTTCTCCACCGTGTACAGATGATCATGTGTTTACACAAGGCTTTCTTTTCACACATCAAAATGGAGAATAAACACGGCAAGAACTGTGTGGCACATACCACTCATCTGTGCGTGTTGGAAGAATAATTATTTTAGAAGAAACAGACGCCAACACCAATTTTTGAAGGGGCACAGTTCACAGTAGACATGTCCTCGCAACGTAAATCAATATAGAGATAATAGACCCACATATGAAAGCCAGCTCCATGGGATAGCTGCATTACCGGTGAAAGGAATTAAAAACACTATATATCACACAACTCCAAACACCGTAAGGAAATAATGCAAATGAAAGGCAAATAAAAAATGATTTTACATCTTCGAGATGTTGGTAAGAGAGGATTTGTGTCTCCGCCACCAACCAACCGACCGACCACCACCCTCGCCTCCACCCTCCTCAGTTTTAATGGCTGCTACTCCCCTACGCCTCACATTGTGAGTAATGCTCGCCTTGCATTTTGTTTGTTTTGTGGTCATTTGTGACTCAATAAATCAAGACAGGGGAAAAAAATAAATTCAATTCTCTCTGCTTTTAACAGTCGTCCTTTGTTCGCGTTTCTTAACGTCAGACAGCATGAATCAAACAAACCAATAACTTCATAACTGCTTCGAATCCCTCATAGTTTAATTGCCAAAACATCATCATCAGTTCTAGAAGAGGGATTCATTCTATATGCCAAGCCTCTTTTGCATATAAAAATAAAAATAAAATAAAAATGCCATCTAATTTCTTATTCAAATGATAGCATTAGACACACAGGCATTTATCAGCACATACAGGAGATGTTATAAACAATGTCATTCATTATCTGCTCCAGATGCAACCATCGTTGATCTTTGATTAAAGGGCTTTGGATGGAAGGGCGCACACACAAACACACACACACACACACACACACACACACACACACACACAGAGAGATCACTCAGATATGCACAGAAACAAATTAATCATGCACAAACTCCTTTGCACACACTCACACACACACACACACACACACACACACACACACACACACACACACACACACACACACACACACACACACACACACACACACAGATGGGTGGACATTAGGGAAGGAGAGCAGGGCCATCTGAACAGTGCAGAGGGGGACATTAACAGCAGCAGTGATTGATATTTGCAGCGGAAGGCTTTTTAATGGTATTGTTATTTCTCATAGTTATACCCCCCCACCCTCCCCCCCCTGTCTCATCTCACAAAATAAATGGAGGTGTAATAATGAATAGAAATTATCCTGATTATTTCAGAGGGGGTGATTCATAATCTGGTTGTACAGCTCAGACTGCAGGGTCTGTCCTCTCTGGTCAGCATGTGAGCACAATATACAGTGCTGAGGTTTAATTCGTTGTGATTCCTTTATACTATAGTAAAATATACTGTATGTAGTGTGTGTGTGTGTGTGTGTGTGTGTGTGTGTGTGTGTGTGTGTGTGTGTGTGTGTGTGTGTGTGTGTGTGTGTGTGTGTGTGTGTGTGTGTGTGTGTGCATGTACGTGTGCATGTACGTGTGCGCGCATGTGCGTGTGTATGTGTGCATTCGTGCTTGCGTGAGTCCTGGCACAACAACACACTGTGCAGCAGGTGCCAGCCACAGGAGAGTCTAATAAACACAACTGCTTTGGACAAGCTGGCCTCTCCTCTCCAGATAATCTCTTTTGGCTAAAATCCTGTGCGATGGTTTAACTGCAGAGATGAATTAACGCACAGGATTTGGCTGTGCACGGAAGTCACTCTCAACACCAGCAGCAGAACTGCCTCTCAGGAACAAACCAGCCATATAGAGACAAATAGACAGGAGAGTCAAAACCTTACATCAAAATAAAATGTAGGGTTTACTACAGTTTAGTAGTTGTGTTGTGCGGCTTCCTTGATCTGTAAGTAAAACTAATATCTGTACAGTATGTCTGCACCTGGCAGTGACACAACTTTATTTATTGGCATTTTGGACACTTTGCTATATTCATTCAACCTGGTATCCTTGTTTTTGGCCTGTCATTATTTGTCGTTTATAGGTTAATTATTTTTATTATTTTTATTTTCTGACATTTCAGAAAAATTCAAAACACAAAAAACAGTGAAAATTGCAAAACTACAAGCTCACAAGATTTTGCGATGTGGCGCGTTGTGAGCTTGTAGATAGGCTATTTCCACTATTTGCTGTGGAACAAAGTATATCGGGCTTAAGTGGTCTATGAGATATTTTGATAAAATAATATCATCCTCTGACTATCTACGTAGCTGTTACTGTTGTTAATATACTGTAAAATGTAAGTATTATTAATCACTATAACGTTAGCAGGAACTCAACATGAACTAGAATACAAGCTGGATTGGTGAAGCTGCAACAGTGTTTAACACTTCTCCTTTTCTGGTTCAATCTCACTATTTTTCATGTGTCATCCTATCCATCTGTCTCCATCTGTCTCGGACCGCTCCCCTCTCTCGTTTAACCAAACATACACACACACACACACACACACACACACACACACACACACACACACACGCACACGCACACGCACACGCGTACATGCACATAGTCGCACACACAATATACATAAATAGATGAGAGAGAGTTTTATTAGAGGTCACAAGTTGAAAGGGTCGGTCTGGAGTTATAACAACCAAATATAATGCATTTTATTGCTCATGTGAGTGCACGCACGCACGCACACACACACACACACACACACACACACACACAGCACACACACACACACACACACACACACACACACACACACACACACACACACACACACACACACACACACACAGACCAGTGACTAACCCAACTTTGCATTGTCTGTCTTGAGGAAAAATCTGCACAGAAAAATTCTCAGTGATCATTTAACTGTCCATTTTTCACTCCAAGAGTTAAATTAACACTGAGGCTTTTGCTGTACTTTCACTTCTGAACAGTCTACATGGACCCGTAAGGGTTGAAGCATGGTACGAGATGTTATTGGTACCACCTCCTCCTCTCTTCCTCTTCAGGGTGTAATGGTGTGATGCCCTCCCCCCACCTCTCCCAGTAATCAGGGCCAGATGGAGGGAGGGATGGAGAGATGGAGGGATGGAGGGAGACTCGGAACGCAGGGAGCTGTCAGCCCCACGGAGAGAGAGAGAGAGAGAGAGAGAGCGTGCACAAGAGAGGAATTCTCCAGCAATAAAAGAGGGATTTATCACTACTCGGAGAGAGAGACAGAGAAAGAGAGAGAGAGAGATTGGGAGAGAGAGAGAAGAATGATAGGAAGAGTAGGAGAAAGAAATCGAGGGAGGGGGAGAGAGAGAGAGGAGGAGGAGAAAGGGAGATGGAGGTGAAATGAAAACAGACAGAGGCAGACGGTAGGTATACGCTTTGAAACTGGTCCATTTTTACACACTCTTTCGCAGTCAGATGACACACACACACACACACACACACACACACACACACACACACACACACACACACACACACACAAACAAACACACATTATGGCTAGAGACAAAGGGGAGGCGAGGGAAGCGGTCCGAAGAACTAAAATGACAGGGGACTGGTCACCATCGGCACTCTGTACAAAGCTCCAGACAGATGAGTGCGGTTAGAGATAGAGAGAGGAAGCAACAAACGACAGATGGACTCTGTCGTGGAAAGAAAATGCTCCCTGGAACTAAGGAGGGTGCCTGTGGGTCGGGATGTGCAAAACCAAGTGGGCAACGTAGCAATTGAGAGAGAGACGGCTCTGTGATGACACCCCCCCCCCCCCCCCCAACACCAATTCTTACCAGACCTCTGCTGCCTGCATGGGCCTATAGTATAAAAAGCTAACGCATGGGTCTATTGAGAGAGCAGATGCCCGGTTGCGTTCAGGGATGGGGTGTTAAGCAAAAAGGCTCGACCTCCCCTACCGGGCCAAATGAACCTGCTCAAATAGCCGCTCTCCACAATAGGCTGTGTAATTGAAACCAGAATGTGCAGGATTTGATAAATTGCTTGACCCCGCAGGAATGCTAAGGTCGTAAATTTTCAGTGTGTTTGGCCCGCGCTGAGGTGTGCGTAGGTGTGTGTTAAGAGCATGTCGGCGTGTGTGTGTGTGTGTGTGTGTGTGAGAGAGAGAGAGAGAGAGAGAGAGAGAGAGAGAGGGGGGCGGCTGTCTGTGTTTTTATTGTTTCAAAACAAAACAGCCTTTCAGAGTTGCATTAAAGTAGTGATTGTGTTCGGGTCGTACCTGCATGTGTCCAAGACGCACACATCTGCGTGCACACACTGGTCTACTCTGCAGTGCTCTGCACACACATAGAAGCAAGCAGGCACACATGTACACGTGCGTGCACATGGCATGCTGCACACCTCCACTCAGACATCAAATAGCCTATAAATTGCCGTGCTGCATGTAGTTCACTCCATGTCTTCCCTGGTTTACATTAAGGGAGGTAAATCTGTGGATCCCCTTTTAGACGGAGCCTGAGATGCTTTCTGAAGCATCCAGAAGAGAGGGAGATGAATGCTGGACATTGTTAAAATAGTCCCGTTAGTGGGAAACATATTTTGAAAGATACAGTAGTAGTATCGGTTTCAAGTTTAATAAAGTGCAAAAGAGATTGATGGCCTTTTGAGATGAAGACACAGGTGCAGTGTGGGTATTGGCAACTTAAATGCTGAGAATCACAAAATCTATTCAATTGCCAAACACAGTTTAGCTTATATACATAACACAAACATAACAAAAAAACTACCATTTCTCCCCCAAGGAGCAGTACAATAAAGCTCGTACCATGTCCATGACCCTTAAGGCACAATCCCTCATACTGTACTGTATGTTACAACCAACCTGAATTAAATTTGAATTGAAAAAGGTCTCCTCTCTTTTTACTGTTCAAAATGTCTTTGTCTCTTATTACTGGAATTAAAATATGAGTTCATGTGAGTCTGACTTTACGACCGCAGTTCACATGAGACTCAGGTCCTCCAGAACATTCTGCCAAAAGTTGTTAAAACTGAGGCATTGAGGGGCGGCCATTTTGGGACAAAAGGTATTTGTGGCGCTGTGGATGGTATACAGTGATAACGTGAACAATGGCGTGCTCGTGTGATTTAGTAGGATGTGTTTGGGAATAAGGGCCAAAATGCTCCAGAGCATCAGCCTCTTCTATGGACATCAAAGGTATTGGAGGTGTGGATGTAATGGAGACACGAGGTCACAATCAAACCACATCTGCCAAATCAAACACAGGTCATGTCTGAACTTTCCCTGCAACTAATCCAGACCCATTTCGCCCAGCTCAACGCAGCTGGTCTGGAATTATGACCAGTGACATGCAATAAAGTTCACTGTAGGTAATTGTTATCATACAAACGGAGCTCATGACAGTTTTTCCACACTTTGTGGTTCATGGGATGTTCAGACAAGGGTGTGAATGAAAGCCAAATTTACGTATGATATGAACTCATAGACTTAAAGGACTGGCATGTGATAGGTATTTTCTATGCATTTTGGTGGTATTTTGTGGTATTTAAAACATATTTAAAACATATGGTGGGAAAAATACCCATCAGCATGTTTAACCCATTGACTGCTATCCTCATGCTATTTGCCATTATTGACAACCGTTGTTTGTTTGATCTTTGAGGAAGCCATTTGATTTAGTTCATTTCGGTATAGTATATGACAATCAACTGGCAGAGACTTTGTCAAATCACACGATTGTTGCATTTTAATGTATTCTGATTTGTAAGGTCTGATTCTAAACAAAAAGAAAAGATTGATTTCCTAGTCCCAAAAATGTATAAATATGTCTGAATTAATGTACAATATATGGCCAAAACTTTGAAAGGCTGTACTGTACTTTTACTCACTCCACATTTTCTGCGACCGATGTCTGAAAACTCACCCCTTCAGACTATACCTCACCCCCTAGCACTCCCCATACCATCACTTTCTCTCATGATATGATATATAGATAGATGCTAGTTATACTAAGCAGAGATATTGTCAATTAGAATTAGATAGACATAATACCGTTTTTCTTGTCCTTTTCAAATTGTTCTTCTTTTGTTGCCCCCTCCCCCCCATTTAAAGCACCTTTGGGTACTTAGAAAAGCGCTTCATCAACAACTGTCAAGGTGCCCTTGAGCTTGGCATTAATCACCCAGGTGCTCTCAGCGGTGGAGCTCAGTAGTCAACAGCCTGAACATGTGTAGCTGTATGAAGGTGAAGCTGCTTAGGGGTCAAAGGAGATACATGCATGCTCAGCAAAAACCTGGATGAGCAAATGTAGGGGGGAAAAATAAATAAATATATATATATTCAGTAACAGTACTATACAGTATGAACGCCATAAAAGTTATCCTATGAATGTTGAGAGTTCATTTCCACAACATAGTCTTTCTTATTTTTCTTTTTTTTTGGGGGGGGGGGGGGGGGGGGGGGGGGGGCTATAATCAAGTAGCGAACATGTTTTTTCTATTCCTAAGAAGTCAGTCAATAACCTGAGCGACTATACAGTATAGCAACATGCCTTAATTTGAAGTTATCCATCATTTTGCTAGGGGGAAGGTGTAACTTATAGGTTTCTAATGTCTTATTTTTGGGAACAGCAGTTCCACTCTGTGTACGTATATGTATCGCCAGTGTTGAGGGCAAGGAGAGCCCTGCCCAGCGCGAGAGGCCACGGAGAGGTCACACTCAGTGTAAACAGAGACCGCAGCACGATTTACGATGTTTGCCGGCTGCTAAGACGAAGGGTCTGCACATTCTCACAATCATAATTGCTTTTTGCAGCTTTTCAATCAACTGAACCTCATAGACTATATTTTTGTTTTGACTTTTGCCTTTTTTATCCCCCCCCCCTCCCTTGTCGTTGAAGTCGCAGTAGCCTATGTCACTCGATGGAGCTGTGAGTCTCCTTACACATTTAAAATCCTAATTTGTAACTCTGATACTGTATAAACCTAACCAAATATTTGGTTATACATTTGTACAAGAGTTAAATTAACGCTGAGGATTTTTTCTTTGTACAAAACTGAGTAGCAGTCGACTGCAGCTTCAGGATTTCTCCCTTGTTCTCTCTCGTGTTTCGTAATTAGGAGCAGACCTATGCTCCCCCCCCACCCCCCCCTCTTTCTCTTTCTCTCGCTAACCCAACATGTACCACTGAGACTCCAGTGGTTTAAGTCACATGTGGACGTGTAGCTCAACATGGCGCACAGCCCTCGCACCGCAGAACCTCCCCCCCATTGCGTGTTGACAGTCGTTACCTGTGCCCCCGGCGGGGCCCTCTCTGCCCCCTGAGATAAAACGGGCTCTCTATCCAGGGCCAGACGCATAAATATTTCTCTTTCTATTTTCCAAAATAGCTTTTAATTTTACAAGTTTTATGGCCCTAATATTAAGTGCATATGTTTTACAAGACGCTGTGTCCTCCGCCTCACCCCTGGGCTTGCTATTAGGGCCTCTTTTTTTTCTCCCTTTTTCGTCTTCGTTTGCCCTTAAGGAAGGGAGAGGGGGGAAGAATGAATACTGAAGGGAAAGAAGAGATAACCTCAGTATGACTATGTCTATAATATAGACATAGTTTATAGATTATTATAGATCCAAACATGGATCCATATTATGGATTCTACTATAGGCTCGCATGATAGGAAAACATGCAAAATGTTATAACATGGTTGATTTTATTGATATTGCGAAGGCGATACATTTTCGACATATTGTGCAGCCCTTATTGGTACTTGCAATTAATTAGAAGCTAATTAACAAAAGAAGAGACTGCCACACATATCTGAGCCACCATGCTAGCACCATCATACTGCTGTGCGGATTTGTATTCTTGTAAACTCAACAACTGTCCTGACAATATGAACTGCTGAACATGATCAGAGGACATGAGATCTAAGATTCCTTTTTCAAACAATACTCTCTGTTGCTCTGAATGAAAGGCTCTGCTTGTGTGGTGGTCACATGTTAACTCCAGGAAGTAATTAGGTTGATTGAGGACATGCAGGCTCAGAAATCTCCTTTGATCCTTTGTTTGTCGCTCCTGTTTGTGGTATTGTCAGTAAGTGAACACCTTAGTAAGTGATTTAGTGATAATGTTGATTACTTATGCCGTAAATCTAATTGTATTTCTGCTGTAAGACTACTAAGATATAGTCGAAACATGTTGGCTTCTTTTAACTTTTATAAATAAAGTGCATCTATTTTTATCCACCCTCTCCTCAATTTTAACCTTTTGAGTGCTCGGATCGGATTAACATGGAATAATACTGCTGTTCAGTGTTTCATTAACGCCAAGTCGCGAACGTGACAAAATAGGACAGCTTGTTGTGACACATAAGATCATGAACGCAAGTATATGTACTGGTGGTTGGGAACCCCTGCCATAGAATACAGGTGAGCAATGCATGATATTATGAAGCACCATAAAGAAGACAGGTGAGCACCATTGGAAGCATCATAGCATAGATGACAGGAAAGCACCATAGTCCATAGATATAGCACCATAGTCCATAGATAGCACCATAGGTGGCAGGAAAGCACCATAGTTCATAGATAGCACCATAGTCCATAGATAGCACCATAGTCCATAGATAGCACCATAGTCCATAGATAGCACCATAGTCCATAGATAGCGCCATAGTCCAAAGATATAGCACCATAGTCCATAGATAGCACCATAGGTGGCAGGAAAGCACCATAGTTCATAGATAGCACCATAGTCCATAGATAGCACCATAGTCCATAGATAGCACCATAGTCCATAGATAGCACCATAGTCCATAGATAGCACCATAGTCCATATAGCACCATAGTCCATAGATAGCACCATAGGTGGCAGGAAAGCACCATAGTCCATAGATAGCACCATAGTCCATAGTCCAAATAATAGGCAGGAAAGCACCATAGAAGACCAGATCATTATTTTTGGACTGCGTGAGAAATAGAAAGTGTGGTGTGAGAGCATGTGAATAATAATAATAATACAGTGTGGTGTGAGAGCATGTGAATAATAATAATAATAAAGTGTGGTGTGAGAGCATGTGAATAATAATAATAATACAGTGTGGTGTGAGAGCATGTGAATAATAATAATAATAAAGTGTGGTGTGAGAGCATGTGAATAATAATAATAATAATACAGTGTGGTGTGAGAGCATGTGAATAATAATAATAATAATAAAGTGTGGTGTGAGAGCATGTGAATAATAATAATAATAAAGTGTGGTGTGAGAGCATGTGAATAATAATAATAATAATAAAGTGTGGTGTGAGAGCATGTGAATAATAATAATAATAAAGTGTGGTGTGAGAGCATGTGAATAATAATAATAATACAGTGTGGTGTGAGAGCATGTGAATAATAATAATAATAATAATAATAAAGTGTGGTGTGAGAGCATGTGAATAATAATAATAATAATAAAGTGTGGTGTGAGAGCATGTGAATAATAATAATAATACAGTGTGGTGTGAGAGCATGTGAATAATAATAATAATAATAATAAAGTGTGGTGTGAGAGCATGTGAATAATAATAATAATAATAAAGTGTGGTGTGAGAGCATGTGAATAATAATAATAATACAGTGTGGTGTGAGAGCATGTGAATAATAATAATAATAATAAAGTGTGGTGTGAGAGCATGTGAATAATAATAATAATAATAAAGTGTGGTGTGAGAGCATGTGAATAATAATAATAATAAAGTGTGGTGTGAGAGCATGTGAATAATAATAATAATACAGTGTGGTGTGAGAGCATGTGAATAATAATAATAATAATAAAGTGTGGTGTGAGAGCATGTGAATAATAATAATAATAATACAGTGTGGTGTGAGAGCATGTGAATAATAATAATAATACAGTGTGGTGTGAGAGCATGTGAATAATAATAATAATAAAGTGTGGTGTGAGAGCATGTGAATAATAATAATAATACAGTGTGGTGTGAGAGCATGTGAATAATAATAATAATAATAATAATAATAATAATAATAATAAAGTGTGGTGTGAGAGCATGTGAATAATAATAATAATAATAAAGTGTGGTGTGAGAGCATGTGAATAATAATAATAATAATAAAGTGTGGTGTGAGAGCATGTGAATAATAATAATAATAAAGTGTGGTGTGAGAGCATGTGAATAATAATAATAATAATAATAATAATGATAAAGTGTGGTGTGAGAGCATGTGAATAATAATAATAATAATGATAATAATAATAATAATAATAATAATAATAAAGTGTGGTGTGAGAGCATGTGAATAATAATAATAATAATAAAGTGTGGTGTGAGAGCATGTGAATAATAATAATAATAATAATAATAATGATAAAGTGTGGTGTGAGAGCATGTGAATAATAATAATAATAATGATAATAATAATAATAATAATAATAATAATAAAGTGTGGTGTGAGAGCATGTGAATAATAATAATAATAATAAAGTGTGGTGTGAGAGCATGTGAATAATAATAATAATACAGTGTGGTGTGAGAGCATGTGAATAATAATAATAATAATAAAGTGTGGTGTGAGAGCATGTGAATAATAATAATAATAAAGTGTGGTGTGAGAGCATGTGAATAATAATAATAATAATAAAGTGTGGTGTGAGAGCATGTGGATAATAATAATAATAAAGTGTGGTGTGAGAGCATGTGGATAATAATAATAATAAAGTGTGGTGTGAGAGCATGTGAATAATAATAATAATAATAAAGTGTGGTGTGAGAGCATGTGAATAATAATAATAATAATAAAGTGTGGTGTGAGAGCATGTGAATAATAATAATAATAATAAAGTGTGGTGTGAGAGCATGTGAATAATAATAATAATAAAGTGTGGTGTGAGAGCATGTGAATAATAATAATAATAAAGTGTGGTGTGAGAGCATGTGAATAATAATAATAATAATAAAGTGTGGTGTGAGAGCATGTGAATAATAATAATAATAAAGTGTGGTGTGAGAGCATGTGAATAGGGTCATTTGCATGAGTCTCACGTAACAGTTGGCAGCTCTGATATATTTGAGTATCAACAATCTAACACTACAGAGCTTGGGTGGTAATGTGTAATTGTGTAACCACTATAGTGAAGGATATTATTTCCTGATTCTAGCTCTTCTCCATGTGTACAGTATATGTGTCTGGCCTCTCAACCTCATCCTCTCTCTAAATCTGTTAGACAACCCCCACCCATGTTTCAAAGACTATAGTTACAGAAAATGCATTGAAAATGCTTTGATCCATCTCCCCGAGAGCAAGATTTCTAGTACGCATAAACATGCTATTTTCTACTCAGCATTTTTCTTTTATCGCTGTTTTGGAGTTACTGGATGATGGTGACAACAGTAAACAGAGTTATGAGTGCGCCTTCTTTTCCTGCAAGACCTCCAAGGTTGCAACTGCAAAACAGACATCAGGACAGAGCTATCGCATCATTTCGATGGAAATGCATATGACGATTAAAGCTTTCCAGCTGATACCCCTAACACATTGCATCATCATGCTTGCCTCCAGATTCATGTCAGAGAGTGAATCTCCTGTGAAATACAGCTCTGAATGGTGGAATAACTATGTTTTAGCGTAGGATGGGTTAAGGGAGGAAGCCCAGGTCACGTTCTTCTGTCCGTAGATCTCTCAATACCAGATTGGGAGGACTATGGGGACAGTGAGGGTATGAAACACACCTGTGTCTTGGAGAAATTCAGAGAGAAAAATGCAGACTGACGGAGGGACAGACTGAGTCAGGGAGAAAATAAATGCAGTCTAACAGCAGGAAACATTCAGAAGAAAGGGACAACAAAGACATACAAACTTAAGAAATAAGAATAAGACCAATATAGAGGAAAGCAGAGAAAGAACTAGGTACAGAGATGCAAATGGAGAAGAGGGGGATATTGGCCAGAGAGTGGAGGGAGAGAAGGAGTGATTGCTGAGGGGTTTAAGGGACTTGGCCCGGGGCCCCTCCCCTACAGGGACAAATTGATGTCAAGTCTCTCTATCCAGGAGGATTAAGTGTGTGTTTGCTCTACGCTCACATGTGGTTCTGAGGACAAAACAGCTTGAGTCTCCGACACATCCTCACAATGAAGCCCCAGCCTGCTCCTGTTAGAGCCAGGGCAGTGAGGAGATACGGAGATCTTGCGTCAGAGGCACTAAATCCATAATTTAGGGATGTAGCACTGCGTAAGAGGCATGCCCCCCTAACATTTTCTATCTTGTGCCACAGCCTAGATCCTTAAAACGACAGTTGTGGTTTGGGCATTACAATAATGAAACCAATCACCGTGCCACATGCCATTGCCTTTAAGAGTCCATTACCCATTATGCCCAGTAATATATTGCCTTACGCTATTGCCCATGGAAGAGCGACAAGTTGCTGCCTTGAAATATTATTTATATTTGATACAGAGGGTTGTGTTGTGTCCAGTAGCTCCTCTAGTATCATCCACTCCGACCAACACAGTCTCACTCGCAATGCAATGAACTGAGGTGAAGTAACATTAGAAATGACACCTGTTGCTTCCTTACCAATTACCATCTGCATCTAGATTCTAGCCTTTAAATAAAACCATATTTGGTTGACACAAGTATCAGTGTTACTACTTATGGGGAATTTTATATTATTGTAATCCATTAAACAGTTGCTGCGCAATGGATCGATGAAACTGAATGAGCGGATGGAATCGTGCACAATTAATGAACGGCACAAATCAAATAACTTCTTTGAATAGACAATTATTGACAACACAATTGACACAAGGAATTGACACTGTTGATTATCGTAAACATTACAATCACAAAGATTTGTGGAGAATTAAGACAGACCGAGACCTCTGAGCTGTGAATGTTCTGTTCTTCGGTTTGAAGAGGTGCTTTCTATTGTCCTAAACCTGTGTGTGGTTTGAAGAGGTGCTTTCTATTGTCATAAACCTGGTGGTTTGAACAGGTGCTTTCTATTGTCATAAACCTGGTGGTTTTTAAGAGGTGCTTTCTATTGTCATAAACCTGGTGGTTTGAAGAGGTGCTTTCTATTGTCATAAACCTGTGTGTGGTTTGAAGAGGTGTTTTCTATTGTCCTAAACCTGGTGGTTTGAACAGGTGCTTTCTATTGTCATAAACCTGGTGGTTTGAAGAGGTGCTTTCTATTGTCATAAACCTGGTGGTTTGAAGAGGTGCTTTCTATTGTCCTAAACCTGTGTGTGGTTTGAAGAGGTGCTTTCTATTGTCCTAAACCTGGTGGTTTGAACAGGTGCTTTCTATTGTCATAAACCTGTGTGTGGTTTGAAGAGGTGCTTTCTATTGTCATAAACCTGTGTGTGGTTTGAAGAGGTGCTTTCTATTGTCCTAAACCTGGTGGTTTGAACAGGTGCTTTCTATTGTCATAAACCTGTGTGTGGTTTGAAGAGGTGCTTTCTATTGTCATAAACCTGTGTGTGGTTTGAAGAGGTGCTTTCTATTGTCCTAAACCTGGTGGTTTGAACAGGTGCTTTCTATTGTCATAAACCTGTGTGTGGTTTGAAGAGGTGCTTTCTATTGTCCTAAACCTGGTGGTTTGAACAGGTGCTTTCTATTGTCATAAAACTATAGGGAAAGCCCATCAACACGCCCACGACCACGCCTCCACCCGCAAATAAAGTTGTCGGCATAATGTATAGTGAGTAGTGTGGCCGCAAGATACCGTTTACGGATAGTGGAAGCTCCTAAATGCGTAATTCACGGATTGTGGTTAATGCTGGTGGGTAAGGCATGGCATACGTTAGAGCCCACAATCTCTTGTGTGGAGTTGAGGAGGCCCAATGGACGGCCTCCAACATCTGCGTTGTTCTCTGACAGAACTTTTTGTCCAGCATAGATAATGCTTGAACCCAAGCTTCTATGAGCAAATAGATGGATGCATGGATGGATGGACTGACCGAGAGGTAATACTAATATGGTATAGTTGGTTTGTTTATTTTCTCCATTTAGGAGAGGCTCATAAAACTATCTCACTTAAAAAAAGAAGGGGAAAAAAATCAAGATTACACACAAAGACACCCAGGAGGATGGAATCTAAACAACGGACCATGGTATCATGGTGGAAAACACTGCATTACTACCCAGCCCCGCTGTCCATAATGCCATATAAGATAAACACATTGCGTTTGATTGGAAGACATAAACATTGACTGCAGCTCAAGCACAGTTTAATGTCAAGCCACAACTCATGGGCGCTGCTAGCGGTAAAGCCAAGGTCGACCGCCAGTCTGCCACTCAGAGTCATAGAGAGAGGAGGAGGATATAGATTGAGATGGACGGACGGACGGACGAATTGATGGACTGTCGGATTGACTGACTGAAAAATAGTATTTTAAGAATAATATGGTGACATAACTTGACATGAACAAAGTGTGATTTAAATGATTTACACCATTGGGTCTAGGGGTGGTTCCAGGGGGTCCCCAAAAATAAGTTGTTAATGCAACATCACAATCATTTTTAACCCCTGTAACCATTTATACTTTTGGCTATTCAAAAATAGCAGGTGTATAAGCTTGTACTGTTTTTGAATAGCATTCTCTTCTTTTCAAAGAATTTGGAAAATTTGGAATCATTAAAAAAAAGATTACATAAAATGTCTCTTCTGGGGTTCCCTGGTAGTACATAATGTTTTCAGATGGGGGTACTTGACAGAAAAGGTTTGAGAACCACACATTTACACTATGACTATCTTATCTTTTCATATGCTATCTTTAAGATCATGATACAAATGTAAGACAGCAGTGTTTTCCATTTGTCAAATGCTATACTAGTATAGAAGATTAAGGCAAGCGACTACTCTGTAGTGTACATTCAACTGCAACAACACTGACTGATGACTGTAATGAGGCTTCATCTGTTTGTTTCTTACTCCAACAACTCATTGGTCAAATTCTGTTTTTCTGTCCCTCTTAGCGGCTTGCTAACAGTGAATGCTGGGTGAACCTTTCACTCATTCTTTAGCTGTCTGTATGCTAGTGCTGTGACTCTGAGTAATAATTGTGTAAGCGGATACACCCATATGTCAGCATGTGTTTAGAGTGTGCTGTATAGTTTGTAGGGCCTTGTGTACAAAATCGGACTGTACTTCAAACAGCGCCAAATTAGTATGCTTTTACAAAAGTCAGCAGTGATTACAAATGCTGCATAAAGCAATGCAATGCAATCTGAGAGAGAAGA
This sequence comes from Protomyctophum parallelum, assembly GCF_964188405.1. NCBI lineage: Eukaryota > Metazoa > Chordata > Actinopteri > Myctophiformes > Myctophidae > Protomyctophum > Protomyctophum parallelum. Next base: position 10,060,689 of record NC_139704.1, on the reverse strand, counting down.
GGTGATGTGATGAGTGTTTTGATTTCTGCTGAAGTTAAGCGAGTTACCCAGAGATCATTTAGTAGCCCAGGCCCTTGTCACTGGAACCAGATGTAGCCTACACTGCAAAAATTCAACTCAGAGAATATAAAAATGCACCTGAGTGGGGTCCAGGTAGGAGGAGCAGGATATGCATCTACGGTATTTTTCATCAGTCAACAGTCAGCAGTAATAGAAAGGTAAAATATAGCTGCAAGCAGCGATAAGGCGGGACCAAGCAAGATGACAATATGCAATAAGAATATGCAAAAATAACAATCATGGGCTGAGTTGTCGGTACCCGGATTTGAACACACAATTGGCATGGCCCTATACCAGATTCCCACGTTTCGCGAAAACCGAGTTCAGCCAGAACTGCTATTTTTGGCGGAAGAAAAAGGAGGAAGAGAAGGAAAAAAACAGACAAAAACAAGTGACCAAAGTTGATTGTCAGCGAATAGATGGCCTACAGAAAAAATCGGAGGCGACCACCAAGTATTAGACTGGAACCCACCTGCTTTCTATGGCATAGGCAGCTCCCGGCAGGATCCGCCGGGAGAAACTACACGCAGCTGAGATTATAGAGCAACAGAGAGAGAGAGAGAGAGAGAGGAGTGTGTGTGTGTGTGTGTGTGTGTGTGTGTGTGTGTGTGTCTGTACGTGTGCGTCAATTTAACAAAGGTGCAGACGATCAGAAAGAGAGAGAGCGATGTTTGCGCTACTGTATGCCGAATTGAAGTGGACTCGGCCACAGATTTTGTTTCTCCGAGGCTAGCAAGTATAGACCACTGGGGGTCCCAATCAAATGAAATACATGGTTAATGGTGATAGGAATATTTGAGACTACAGCGGTGCCCGTTGGGCACTGGCCTACTTCGAACGATGGAAGTTGGAAATGCATGCCCCACCCAGATGCCCGTTGGGCACTGGCCTACTCGGAATGATGCAAAAGGAAACCCAGATATTACGTCTGTGTCCCTTTTATGCCCATATATGGAGTTCTTTGTCAGGCATGCCCAAATATGGAGTATATGCAGACGTCAGAATGATGTCAGAACAGGCCAGCTCCATACAGTATAATGGACGCTGGGCAGGGGCTCTGTCCAGAGCCCGGGCAGAGGCCTTTTTGGGGCGGTTCTGGACAACCGTGGGTCCGACGAACGCGAACGGTTCTCGAGTTACGTGGATTACACACAGACAGACAGAGACTTGGTGCATTTATAGATAGATGTTGCATGCAGGACACTCTAATTCTGTCTATCTGATACACACAATGAACATGTATAATACACACACGGTCCATACACATTTGTGTTGCACGAACACAAAGTCCACTCGCACATGGTCAAGGTGCCACTCAGACTCAGGTCACCCTCTCACGTACTGTAAGTGGTTATTATTTGCCTACAGATCGTATTTGTCGCATTGGCATTCCATTTAGAGGCGGTGACCCTGCTTATAAATTCTGCCTGGTTTTAGTAAGACTAACACAGGTGTGCTTCATCCATCACACTGCTAGCTCAAGAATAAGCCGTGTCCTCGTGTGCTCTGCACTGCTAAAAGCTTTTTGTGTGTAATGAGCAGACAGACAGGGAGTGTGCATGTCAGTGTGCGTTCTCATAGGTGTGAGTAGAAAGCTTGTGTCTCCATGCATGTAGGCCTATTGTGTGTAGTAGTAGTTGTGTGCACAATTGTGAATGCTGAGTATATTATATTGGAACTGCAAAGTACAGTGTGTGTGTGTGTGCGGGCGTGCGTGCTCATGTGCGTATGCAAGTGCGTGTGTCTGCGTGTGCGCGTGCATGCACACGTATGCAGGCCTGCAGAATTCTCCCAGCAGCTCTTATCAGATGGGTATGTTTGATATCTCCTCTGCCAAGGATCCCACATCAATGTAAACAGTCCTCTGGGAGACTGGGAAGCCACGGCACGGCCGGCAGTGACAGTGGCTTTCCTTTTGAACATCTCTGAGATGTTTAGGAGTTCTGTTTCAGCCCTCTTATGTCGCCCACTTTCCCAACCAGCCGCTTGCCAAGCTACGTTAAACAGGGTACACCCCAACGATACCTTTGTTGATAAAAATGTACTTGCGTGTGATTTGTCTCTGTGACGGGGCTGGCTTTTTAAAAATGCCACATAACAGCTGTCGTGTGAGTAGTGTGTGTCCATAAGGAAGGACTGAGTGTGTATACGGGTGTACACTGTTCATCCCTGTGCACTCGTAAAAGTCAGGTGTTCAAAATTTACGTGAGTAAAAGTACATAGGTATTGGCATAAAAATGTAAAAAGTACCAAATGTAAAAGCACTATGAAGTTTTCAAATGTATACAAATCTTCTACAGTAGATCGGCTTTTTTCAAATGGCCGAATGTATATAGGGCTAAAGTGGTTAATATATGTCAGAATGAAAGGGGCGATCCGGGCACTAAAAAGAGGAAACAGCCGTTATTTAAACCAACATGTTTCGACCTATTTCGACTCATTATATAGTGCTGGAAGCAGGTGAGACCAGTCCGACAATTAACCACTTAGAAGAAGTGATGTTTTATAGAGATGTTTTATAGGGAGTAGACATAAAGAAGGTGGATGACTTTAAGTACTTGGGGTCAACATTACAGAGCAATGGAGAGTGTGGAAAAGAGGTGAAGAAATGAGTGCAAGCAGGTTGGAATGGGTGGAGAAAAGTGTCAGGTGTGATAGGAAATTATCAGCAAGAATGAAAGGGAAGGTGTACGACGGTGGTGAGACCAGCTATGTTGTATGGTTTAGAGACAGTCGCACTGAGGAACAGACAGGAATAGAAGCAGAGCTGGAGGTAGCAGAGACTATGTTGTATGGTTTAGAGACAGTCACACTGAGGAACAGACAGGAATCGAAGCAGAGCTGGAGGTAGGAGAGACTATGTTGTATGGTTTAGAGACAGTCACACTGAGGAACAGACAGGAATCGAAGCAGAGCTGGAAGTAGCAGAGACTATGTTGTATGGTTTAGAGACAGTCACACTGAGGAACAGACAGGAATCGAAGCAGAGCTGGAGGTAGCAGAGACTATGTTGTATGGTTTAGACTCAGACAGTCGCACTGAGGAACAGACAGGAATAGAAGCCGAGCTGGAGGTAGGAGAGACTATGTTGTATGGTTTAGAGACAGTCGCACTGAGGAACAGGCAGGAATAGAAGCAGAGCTGGAGGTAGCTGCAGAGACTACAATGTTGAGGTTCTCTCTGGGAGTAACAAGGATGGATAGGATCAGGAACGAGTACATCAGAGGGACAGGCAGCGCATGCGCATGTCAGATGTTTTGGAGATAAAGCCATGAGAGGCCCGACTGAGATGATTTGGACATGTACAGTGGAGGGATAGTACAAGGATGTTGAGGTTGGAACTGCCAGGCAGGAGGCTATAGAGGAAGACCAAAGAGAAGATTTATGGATACATCCATAGTGAAAGAGGACATGAAGTTAGTTGGTGTGAAAGAAGTGGACAGGGTGAGATGGAGGCAGATGTTTCATTGTGGCGACCCCTGAAGGGAAAAGCCGAAAGGAAAAGAAGAAGGAGTGATTTATCGTAAATAACTCATTGAACGCCATTGAATGCCATTTTTTGAGCTTTGTATTAATTAATAATCATATCACTCATATTTACCATAAAGCAGTGCTCCCAGTCGCTTGGCAATGCTCGGCTCGAAGTGTCCTAGGAAACAAAATCTCGCGGCCCGCAGTGCCCCGCACACAATACTGGGGCCTGCCAGTGTTTAAAGCCCTTTTACTCTGAATTACAGTGCAGATTGAGCTGGATTGAACATTGCGCCGATGTTAGTGGCTCAATACTAAATCCCGGTTACCACACGGTTAAAATATGAATGCTTCTGAAGACTCTTAAATAGGGGGGGGGGGGGGGGGGGGGGGTCTTGTTCTCCAAGCGAAATAGAATGAGAGTCTATGGTGGCGGGGCTTTTTGTGGCGGGTTATAAGTAATGTATGTTTTGTATTAATAATCAAAATCTGCAAAGTAACTAGTAACAGTAAAAGTAGTGGAATAAAAGTACAATATTTGAATCCGAGATGTATTGGATAATAATAATATAATTATTATTATTATTATTATTATTATTATTATTGGAAATTGGAAATACTCAAGTAAAGTACAAATATCTCAACAATGTACTTAAGTACAGTACTTTCCACCACTGCTTTCCATTGACGCCATCCACAGAGATAACAGACAGCTTTCTTGATGTCAATCGCTAGCTGTCTAGCTTGTCTTTCTCCCATAAGGCCCATAATCAAATCATTTTGCAGAGCATACTCAGACTCAAACAACTTGACAGTCAAGCTAGCACGCGATACTTGCTCATGTAGTGCGGAAATTTATTTCCCTCCTGCTCCTTTTCCAGAAAAGTACACGAACCAGTCGTTCGTGTACTTTCTCTCTTTCCCCTGTTCTCTGTCTCTCTTTCTTGTGACAAACATCAGGAATTTTGGGGGCCAGCTGAGTCTCATCGAAGGGCTTTCGAGGGAGTCGTTGGTGTATTTGAGACGTCACTTGACAGCTATAAACGTCTCAATGATGAGACGGTACAAGTGGGTCATATTCAGAGGGAAAGTATAAACTCAAGTTTCACAGTGCGCTCATTGTAACGTAAGAACTCTGGAGAATATCAGGCTTTTATACGGGGCTTCAGATAACATGACTTTTGGTGCATTACTGAATTATTTATGAGATTTTATGGGCTATAATAATTATTACCATTTTACTGTCAGCAAAGCACTTTTCAATTCTGTTTGAAAAGTAATAAATGAGTTGAGTTACTTAGTAATTGACAGTGTTAGTGTACATCTCTGCTGCAAACACACGCACACACGCACGCACCCACGCACTCACAAACACACACACACACACACACACACACACACACACACACACACACACACACACACACACACACACACACACACACACACGCACACATGCACACACACACACACACACACACACACACACACACACACACACACACACACACACACACACACACACACACACCTGAGTCAAATGACTAAGTGAGTGACTGTTCAGTTGTGTTGTTTCATGTTTCTGCTTGTGTTCATATGACATTTATAAGTAACAACTCACAAGAGGACTAACTAGGCACAGGTCTCCACCATAGGGCAGGTCAGGTTGTGGCCTCCTGGTGGCGCTATAATAGGCCAATGTGAAAAGGGTGCCATTTCTTCTTACACATTGGATGGCAATGGACTATATTCAGACCGCGGCCATCTTGCCAGCAAGGTGCTAACTAGGTGCAACTTCCCATTGAGAGCCCATACATCCAAACAGAAAAGTCATATCTGATTGTATTAAACAACTTCAAACTCACCAAAATTGCAGCTGTACGAAAAGCTTGAATTATCCTCTTTCTATCTGCAAAGTGTTTGTTTCATAAAAATCCACCGTAGACATACTACTACCGTAGACAGCTACTTCCTGTCAAGAAATGCCTTGCAGATGATAATTTTTTAAGTATCAGAGTGTGGAAGCGCTCGTTATCATTATAAAGCAACCTCCTGCTGCCTGCTACACTATGTGCAAATTCAAAACATGTGGTACGCATGGGCCGTTGAGTGATATTCAACAAGCGCTTCCAAACTCCAAAAATCACATGCAAGGAATTAGCTCATAAAATGTCTACAGTGAACTTTTATGAAACAAACACTTTGCAGATAGAAAGAGGATAATTCAAGCTTTTCGTACAGCTGCAATTTTGGTGAGTTTGATGTTTTATGGGCTGTCAATGGGAAGTTGCACCTAGTTAGCACCTTAGTCTGAATGGTAAATAAAATAAATGGTCAATAAATGGTCAAGGTCAATTGGATGATTTGAGGCATTTTGTTCCAAAAATGTGTTGTGCAAAAATCCACCTATTGGTGGTGCTATAACAGGCCAATATGAAAAGGGTGGGATATATTCCTCAGCCTAGTAGGAAAATCTGTGAAAGATTTCACGTAAATTGCACGCTGCGTTCATGATTTGAGGCTTTTTGTTCAAAACGGGCCAATCCTGTTGGTATACTAGTACTATAGTATACTACTAGTATATTACTACTAGCTTGCACTGTTGGGTAATACACTGTGCTTGTTGGGTCGTATGCACTGTTGGATCTTTCCCAATCCATTTGGATCACATGCACCAGATAAGTATTTTTGCACTGGCTAGTGGTTTGCACTACCCAATGGGAAATAACAAGGAATAATGTTCGATTCAATTCATCCATCTTAATTCAAATTAAACTTTATAGCACATTTTCTTCACATTGCATACTGTATTTCACTGCACATTCAGTGAAAGCGCATGAATGAAAAGGATATGTACACTGGAAAATCCTGAATGAGAAAAGGGAGAAACGTATAGTACTGTGAATACCTATGACTACGCTCAGTCTAAAACTAATCTCACCAAATCTAGTTTTATACAATGACTAAAAGGCCCACAATGGATGTATTTTCATCAAGGCAATGCATTTGGAAATTAAGAGAGGGTAGAACTGTTCCACAAGCACAGAAATGTAACCAGCTCTCTCAACATCTCGCACAAATCTAAGTAAAGAACAAAACTGTGACAGCTAAAAGACCCTTCTTCATATTTCATATTTGGTTGGAAACAGTAAGTGGCCGTTGGCTCTCCCTGCTGTTTCATGTCACGGGGGAAACATCTTTATCAGGGCTGCATGTTATTCCAAAACACTGCGTCCTGCATGGAAAACGTCCCCTCCGCCCGCCCCTGCTCAGTCGCTCGCTCCGCCTGCCTCTCTGATAGACTACATTGCTTCTTATAAACTGTCCATGGTCCATAAATTGTGCAGAGGCGAGCATAACACTGTGCTGTGACCCACAGCTTCAGGGGCCTCCCCCCACCACCCTCCCTTGCTCCCGCATCCTTCTTTCTCTCCCCTGGCTAAGATTTGCTTAGTAAATCGTGCGGTGCATTGCATAGGGGTTAGCGGGACGAGAGAAAAATTATTTGTCTGGGCTGAACAGCTCCGAATCCTGTAGTCCTTTCTGTTGGGTACACGATAAAATCCTCAGTGTTCATTTAAAGATGGAGTGCCATGATTTTTTTCCACCCTAAAACATGATCATCGGGTATTATTAAAATATAAGGAGGAAAAGTGTACAGTATTTGCCTCCCCAGTGCCTTGTGAGGCAAAAGACGAAAAAAGACGAAAATCACTCGAGACAATGGACTATAGCCCATTGTCTCGGAGTGATTTTCGTCGTTTTTCAAATCCTCGTTTTGCATCATTTTTGACTGTGGGCTATAGCCCATATCGGACGGCATACTATAGCACGCCGTTTATCTACATTTTTGAGGATTTGAAAAAAGGACGAAAATCACTCGAGACAATGGACTATAGCCCATTGTCTCCAGTGATTTCCGTCTTTTTTTCAAATCCTAAAAAAATATGAAATAGTTCATGGTTTCGGACGGCATGCTAGTGGCTATAGCCCATCATTTTTTTCAAATCCTCAAAAATGATGAAAAACGTCGTGCTATAGTATGCCGTACGATATGGGCTATAGCCCATGGTCAAAAATGATGAAAAACGAGGGTAAGCTGACTAATAAAAAGTGTGAATGGAGTTTCTAGGTGAAAGTGCTTTCGTGCCAATATCTGCCATTGAGCCCCATTGTAAAATTCTCAAATTTGAAAGCACTATATTTCTAAAACTATGAAACATTTCAAAGATTCCTTTTCAGGCAAACATGTCCACCGTAAGATGAACCTAAGTAGGCTAGAATGTGGTTGCTAGGTGTAAGTATGTAGGACTAGTAGCATGCCAAAGTTTGTGCTATTGCCATAGAGAATGCATTGGGCCTTTAAGTTAAACTAGAAAGCAGTTCCCTGCAGAAACTGCGTGGGCTCGCCAAAAGACGCAATGTATATAATGTACAGTAGAAAATGTATTAAAGCTGAAGGAAAAGTTTAAAAAAGAATGTAAAAAAATTGGTAAAAAGAATAAGCATAAATAACTGCATAAAGTGGAATAAAGTATGTGGAAGTAGTACGATGGCCAAAAAGTGGCAGAATAAAGTAAGTAAAGTATTACTGTCTACTAATGATTTGTAATGTATGAATAATGCTTTACAATGTATTCTTGATGAATTAAGAAAAGGTAAAAAAGAAAAAGAAAAAAAAGAGTAAATCCAATGGAGTATACATATAAAAGCATTCATGAGCTTAACAGAAATAGCATACTTTTACATGTAAAAAGAAGGTTCAAATAGCATATAGGCCTATCTTTAAAAGCATAAACACAATGATTATTGATAATGGTCTAAGATTTTTCTTTAAATGTAAAAAAAATAATAATATTAAGTTCTTTATTAAAAGTTTTTCTTTTTAAGTTTAAAAAAAAAGTCAATCTTTTAATTTTTTTTTTTTTTTTTTTTTCATTTTTTTTTTTTTTAATTTTGTTTAATTTTTTTTCATTAAAAAAAATATATATATATCGCAGGTATCGCAGAGCAACTCATTGAGATCTTGTAACTTTAATTTCAGCCTTGTAATTAAGCCCTTATATGTCTCAGCTGTGGAAGTGTAAAAGACTGCCAGCACTATGAGTGGCGCGCAACTTGAAGGTCTGCTATTTTACAATGGTCCTGAATGGGGGGAAACTATGCCCGAACAAATTGCTCTATCGCAAAAAGTAAAAGTCGAATGCAAATATATTTTTCGCTGTGAGTGGCCTGAGATATTGAGGTACACCATGTGCGATTGTGGTGTTGGTACGATCGAAAATGTGGTTATAAGAGCGAGTTAAGAATTGTCATCGCGATAATTTCCTCGTAAGGATTTTACAATGGATGTCAATGAGCAGCTTGACTGTCTTTGTGTCACTTAAAAGGCTGTAGTTCACATTCTGTATGTCTCTGTGCTTTGGTGGTCACATTGTGTGAAAGAGGACATGTGTGGCTACAAAATGACCAAAGAACATGCGTGTAAAATGTATATTTTGGCCGGGACGACAATTTGTTTGGTAAAATTTCAAGGAAAGATTTTCTGTTCCCGCACTCTAGTGAAAGAAGCCCTGCACTCTAACTTGGCACTAATTAGGCGAAACGGCCTGCGATTGAACTGCGATTTCGGAAAAACCGTTTAACGTATTCGAATACGGTTTGAACCACGAAAAAGTCCAGAGTCGTGTGAGCTTTCTAAAGTTTAAATCACGTTTCTACGACAAAGTATGCCAGAGTAATGAGGCTGCAAAAGTGAGGTTGATTTAGAGATAAATCCCATACATTGTCGATGGGAGGAAAAAACTATAAATAAAGTTAAATATTTTAAAAAGTATAAACTTTTTCAAAACAACTTTTTCACCAATGAAAGTTCAAAGATAGATGAACATTATAAAGTTTGAATGAAGTTTCAAAGTGAAAGTATGACGGAGTAATAAGAGCTCAAAAAAGTTAACTGTGAAAAATGGGACCTTTCTTCCATCGACTCTCACTATAAAGAATGTAAAAAAAAGTTACAAAGTTAAAAAGTATAAAAAGTATAAAACTTTGTAAAAATTCTAATTGAAGCATAAATAACTGCAAAGAGCTGAACAGTTTGAAGTTTGAACTAAATTTCTAGCATAAAGTATGTGGAAGTAGTTAGGTGCCAAAAAAAACGGCGGAATAAAGAAGCAGAATAAATATAGACTGGCAATAACTATTGTGTGCTCGCTGTGGCGAGCCCACAAATATAAACTGAGAGTAACTAGTGTGTGCTCGCTGTGGCGAGCCCACAATAACTCAGAAACTACAAAACATTTCAAAGTAAAATGTTCCAGCATGTGTCTCCACAGTAAGCTGACCAATAAAAAGTGTGAATGGAGTTTCTAGGTGAAAGTGCTTTTTTGACGTGCCAATGTCTGCCATTGAGCCCCATGTTAAAATTCTCATATTTGAAAGCACTATATTTCTAAAACTATGAAACATTTAAAAGATTCCTTTTCAGGCAAACATGTCCACCGTAAGATGAACCTAAGTAGGCTAGAATGGGGTTGCTAGGTGTAAGTATGTAGGACTAGTAGCATGCCAAAGTTTGTGCTATTGCCATAGAGAATGCATTGGGCGTTTAAGTTAAACTAGAAAGCAGTTCCCTGCAGAAACTGCGTGGGCTCGCCAAAAGACGCAATGTATATAATGTACAGTAGAAAATGTATTAAAGCTGAAGGAAAAGTAAAAAAAAGAATGTATAAAAATTTGTAAAAAGAATAAGCATAAATAACTGCATAAAGCGGAATAAAGTATGTGGAAGTAGTATGATGCCCAAAAAGTGGCAGAATAAAGTAAGTAAAGTATTACTGTCTACTAATGATTTGTAATGTATGAATACTGCTTTAAAATGTATTCTTGATGAATTAAGAAAAGGTAAAAAAGAAAAAAAGAGTCAATCCAATGGAGTATACATATAAAAGCATTCATGAGCTTAACAGAAATTGTATTGAATAGCATACTTTTACATGTGAAAAGAAGGTTCAAATAGCATATAGGCCTATCTTTAAAAGCATAAACACAATGATTATTGATAATGGTCTAAGATTTTTCTTTAAATGTAAAAAAATAATAATGTTAAGTTCTTAATTCCATTTTTTTTTAAGTTTTAGCTTTTTAAGTTTAAAAAAAGTTAAAGTTTTTAATTTTGAAGTTTTCTTTTTTCAATTTTTTCAATTTCTATATATTTTTTCAATTTTTTTCAATTTTTTTATTTTCTAATTTTTTTATTTTTTTTATTTTTTTTATTTTTTTTATAAAAAGAAAAAAAAAAAAACTTTTTTAAAACTTTTTTCATTTTTATTTTTTATTTTTATATATATATATATTATATATATTTTTTTTTCTTCCATTTTTTCAAAAAAATTAACGTGCGTGCGTTCGTGCGTGCGTGCGCTTGCGAGAGCTGTGTAAAGGCCAGCCAATAGGAAGACAGGGTGTGTGTGTGGGTGTGTGCGTGCATGAGTGCGTGTGTGCTCTTGCAAGAGCTGTGTAAAGGCCAGCCAATTGCACAAATAGCAGACCTACAAGCTCACAAGGTATCGCAGAGCAACTCATTGAGATCTTGTAACTTTAATGTCAAGACCTGTAATTAAGCCCTTATATGTCTCAGCTGTGGAAGTAAAAAGAGTTCTACTACTGGCCAGCACTATGACTGGGAGATTTCAATGGTCCTGAATGGGGGAAACTATGCCTGAACAAATTGCTCACATACATGCCGTAGTTCACATTCTGTATGTCTCTGTGCTTTGGTGGTCACATTGTGTGAAAGAGGACAAAATGACCAAACATGCGTGTAAAATGAATATTTTGGTCGGGACGACAATTTGTTTGGTAAATTTTCAAAGAAAGAATTTCAGTTTCCACACTCTAGTCAAAGAATCCCCGCACTCTAAGTTGGCACTAATTAGGCGAAACGGCCTGCGATTGAACTGCGATTTCGGAAAAACCGTTTAACGTATTCGAATACGGTTTGAACCACGAAAAAGTCCAGAGTTGTGTGAGCTTTCTTTAAAGTTTTAAAGTTTAAATCACCTTTCTACGACAAAGTATGCCAGAGTAATGAGGCTGCAAAAGTGAGGTTGATTTAGAGATAAAATCCCATTCATTGTCTATGGGAGGAAGGTAAAAAGTTAAAAAGTTAAAAAGTATAAAAAGTATAAAACTTCAAATTGAAGCAATAATAACTGCAAAGAGCTGAACAGTTTGAAGTTTGAACTAAATTCCTAGCATAAAGTATGTGGAACTAGTAGGAAACCGAAGTTTTGAAGTTTTTGAAATCTGTGGATAACAATAGTGTGCTCGCTGAGGCGAGCCCACAATAACTCATAAACTACAAAACATAAAAAAAAAAAAAGTTCCAGCATGTGTCTCCACAGTAAGCTGAATAATAAAAAGTGTGAATGGAGTTTCTAGGTGAAAGTGACTTTTGACGTGCCTATAGAGCTGTTATTGAGCCCCATGTTAAATGTCTCAAATTTGAAAGCACTATATTTCTAAAAGTATGAAACATTTAAAATATTCCTTTTCAGGCAAACATGTCCACCGTAAGATGAACCTAAGTAGGCTAGAATGGGGTTGCTAGGTGGAAGTATGTAGGACTAGTAGCATGCCAAAGTTTGTGCTATTGCCTTAGAGAATGCATTGGGGTGTATGAGAATGGGTGTAGCGGAGGATGAGAGGAATCTCTCATCCTCCGCAACACCCATTCTCATACACCGCTATAGACCGCGAGGATATGGGCTATAGCCAATATCGTACGGCATACGTTTTTTATCATTTTTGAGGATTTGAAAAAAACGATGGGTTATAGCCCATCGTTTTTTTTTTTTTTTTTTTTTATCCTCGTTTTTCATAATTTTGGACCATGGGCTATAGACTATATAGTACGGCATACTATAGCACGCCGTTTTTCATCATTTTAGAGGATTTGAAAAAAATGAAAAAATGAAAAAAACGATGGGTTATAGCCCATAGTTTTTTTAATTTTTGATTTCTTTTTTAATCCTCGTTTTTCATCATTTTGGACCATGGGCTATAGCCCATATCGTACGGCATACTATAGCACGCCGTTTTTCATCATTTTTGAGGATTTGAAAAAATGAAAAAATGAAGAAAAAAAAAACGATGGGTTATAGCCCATCGTTTTTTGAATTTTATTTATCCTCGTTTTTCATCATTTTGTATGTAGGACTAGCATGCCAAAGTTTGTGCTATTGCCATAGAGAATGCATTGGGCGTTTAAGTTAAATAACTCAGAAACTATAAAACATTTCAAAGTAAAAAAGTTCCAGCATGTGTAAGCTGAATAATAAAAAGTGTGAATGGAGTTTCTAGGTGAAAGTGATTTTTGACGTGCCAATGTCTGCCATTGAGCCCCAGTGTAAATTTGAAAGCACTATATTTCTAAAACTATGAAACATTTCAAATATTCCTTTTCAGGCAAACATGTCGACCGTAAGATGAACCTAAGTAGGCTAGAATGGGGTTGCTAGGTGTAAGAATGTAGGCTTCTATGTTGTTAGCAAAACATCATCATGGGTGTTGCGGAGGATGAGAAACAGTTTCTCATCCTCCGCAACACCCATTCTCATACACCGCTATACTTTTAAGTATGTTGCGGTAGAGATGTAGATGTCATCATTTTGGACCATGGGCTATATATAGCCCATATCGTACGGCATACTATAGCACGCCGTTTTTCATCATTTTTGAGGATTTGGAAAAAAAAGAAAAATGAAAAAAAAAACGATGGGTTATAGCCCATCGCTTTTAGAATTTTGAAAAAAAACAATATCCTCGTTTTTCATCATTTTGGACCATGGGCTATAGCCAATATCGTACGGCAAACTATAGCACGCCGTTTTTCATCATTTTTGAGGATTTGAAAAAAAATAAAAAAACAAAAAAAACATGGGTTATAGCCCAATGTTTTTCGAAATTTTGATATTTTTTTAACCTCGTTTTTCATCATTTTTGAACATGGGCTATAGCCCATACCGTACGGCATACTATAGCACGCCGTTTTTCATAATTTTTGAGGTTTTGGAAAAAAAAGAAAAATGAAAAAAAAACGATGGGTTATAGCCCATCGCTTTTAGAATTTTGAAAAAAAACAATATCCTCGTTTTTCATCATTTTGGACCATGGGCTATAGCCAATATCGTACGGCAAACTATAGCACGCCGTTTTTCATCATTTTTGAGGATTTGAAAAAAATTAAAAAAACAAAAAAAACATGGGTTATAGCCCAATGTTTTTCGAAATTTTGATATTTTTTTAACCTCGTTTTTCATCATTTTTGAACATGGGCTATAGCCCATACCGTACGGCATACTATAGCACGCCGTTTTTCTACATTTTTGAGGTTTAAAAAAAAAAAAAAAAAACATGGGTTATAGCCCATCGTTTTTTGAAATTTTGATTTTTTTTTTTAACCTCGTTTTTCATCATTTTTTAACATGGGCTATAGCCCATACTGTACGGCATACTATAGCACGCCGTTTTTCATCATTTTTGAGGTTTTAAAAAAAACAAAAAAAAAACATGGGTTATAGCCCATCGTTTTTTGAAATTTTGATATATTTTTTACCTCGTTTTTCATCATTTTTGAACATGGGCTATAGCCCATACCGTACGGCATACTATAGCACGCCGTTTTTCATCATTTTTGAGGTTTTGAAAAAAAAGGAAAAAAAAAAGAAAACATGGGTTATAGCCCATCGTTTTTTGAAATTTTGATATATTTTTTTAACCTCGTTTTTCATCATTTTTGAACATGGGCTATAGCCCATACCGTACGGTTTACTATAGCACGCCGTTTTTCATCATTTTTGAGGTTTTGGAAAAAATGAAAAAAAAACAAAAACATGGGTTATAGCCCATCGTTTTTTGAAATTTTGAAAAAAAAATTAACCTCGTTTTTCATCATTTTTGAACATGGGCTATAGCCCATACCGTACGGCATACTATAGCACGCCGTTTTTCATCATTTTTGAGGGTTTTGAAAAAATGAAAAAAAAACAAAACATGGGTTATAGCCCATCGTTTTTTGAAATTTTGATATATTTTTTTTACCTCGTTTTTCATCATTTTTGAACATGGGCTATAGCCCATACCGTACGGCATACTATAGCACGCCGTTTTTCATCATTTTTGAGGTTTTGAAAAAAAAGGAAAAAAAACAAAAACATGGGTTATAGCCCATCGTTTTTTGAAATTTTGAAAAAAAAATTAACCTCGTTTTTCATCATTTTTGAACATGGGCTATAGCCCATACCGTACGGCATACTATAGCACGCCGTTTTTCATCATTTTTGAGGTTTTAAAAAAAACAAAAAAAAAACATGGGTTATAGCCCATCGTTTTTTGAAATTTTGATATATTTTTTACCTCGTTTTTCATCATTTTTGAACATGGGCTATAGCCCATACCGTACGGCATACTATAGCACGCCGTTTTTCATCATTTTTGAGGTTTTGAAAAAAAAGGAAAAAAAAAAGAAAACATGGGTTATAGCCCATCGTTTTTTGAAATTTTGATATATTTTTTTAACCTCGTTTTTCATCATTTTTGAACATGGGCTATAGCCCATACCGTACGGTTTACTATAGCACGCCGTTTTTCATCATTTTTGAGGTTTTGGAAAAAATGAAAAAAAAAAAAAAACATGGGTTATAGCCCATCGTTTTTTGAAATTTTGAAAAAAAAATTAACCTCGTTTTTCATCATTTTTGAACATGGGCTATAGCCCATACCGTACGGCATACTATAGCACGCCGTTTTTCATCATTTTTGAGGGTTTTGAAAAAATGAAAAAAAAACAAAACATGGGTTATAGCCCATCGTTTTTTGAAATTTTGATATATTTTTTTTACCTCGTTTTTCATCATTTTTGAACATGGGCTATAGCCCATACCGTACGGCATACTATAGCACGCCGTTTTTCATCATTTTTGAGGTTTTGAAAAAAAAGGAAAAAAAAAAGAAAACATGGGTTATAGCCCATCGTTTTTTGAAATTTTGATATATTTTTTTAACCTCGTTTTTCATCATTTTTGAACATGGGCTATAGCCCATACCGTACGGTTTACTATAGCACGCCGTTTTTCATCATTTTTGAGGTTTTGGAAAAAATGAAAAAAAAACAAAAACATGGGTTATAGCCCATCGTTTTTTGAAATTTTGAAAAAAAAATTAACCTCGTTTTTCATCATTTTTGAACATGGGCTATAGCCCATACCGTACGGCATACTATAGCACGCCGTTTTTCATCATTTTTGAGGGTTTTGAAAAAATGAAAAAAAAACAAAACATGGGTTATAGCCCATCGTTTTTTGAAATTTTGATATATTTTTTTTACCTCGTTTTTCATCATTTTTGAACATGGGCTATAGCCCATACCGTACGGCATACTATAGCACGCCGTTTTTCATCATTTTTGAGGTTTTGAAAAAAATGAAAAAAAAAAAAACATGGGTTATAGCCCATCGTTTTTCGAAATTTTGATATATATTTTTTAACCTCGTTTTTCATCATTTTTGAACATGGGCTATAGCCCATACCGTACGGCATACTATAGCACGCTGTTTTTCATCATTGTTGAGGTTTTGAAAAAAAGGAAAAAAAAACAAAACATGGGTTATAGCCCATCGTTTTTTGAAATTTTGATGTTTTTTTAACCTCGTTTTTCATCATTTTTGAACATGGGCTATAGCCCATACCGTACGGCATACTATAGCACGCCGTCTTTCATCATTTTTGAGGTTTTGAAAAAAAAAAAAAAAAAAAAACATGGGTTATAGCCCATCGTTTTTTGAAATTTTGGGAAAAAAAAATTACCTCGTTTTTCATCATTTTTGAACATGGGCTATAGCCCATACCGTACGGCATACTATAGCACACCGTTTTTCATCATTTTTGAGGTTTTGAAAAAAATGAAAAAAAAAAATACATGGGTTATACCCCATCGTTTTTTGAAATTTTGATACGTTTTTTAACCTCGTTTTTCATCATTTTTGAACATGGGCTATAGCCCATACCGTACGGCATACTATAGCACGCCGTCTTTCATCATTTTTGAGGTTTTGAAAAAAAAGAAAAAAAAAGAAAATATGGGTTATAGCCCATGGTTTTTTTAAATTTTGAAAAAAAGATTCAACCTCGTTTTTCATCATTTTTGAACATGGGCTATAGCCCATACCGTACGGCATACTATAGCACGCCGTTTTTCATCATTTTTGAAAAAAAACAAACAAAAAAAACATGTTTTTTTTTAAATTTTGATATTTCTTTTTAACCTCGTGTTACATAATCGGGGATTATATTTATGAGATGATAACCTGATGATTGTATTTATATATATATATATATATTATATGATAACGTGGTTATGCTTATATATATATATATATATATATATATATACTTATAATATATCGTGAATAGGTTACATTGTATAGAGTGCTGATCAACACTTTCAGTCACAGGTCTGATCTTCTGTGGTGCGTGGAGGCGGAGACCCATCAACCTGTCTGCCCACCCCCTCGTCACCAGGAGCCAATCCGCGCTCGGAGGACCGACCTGGGAAGACTACTTAGCAGCACCTGTGACATGCAATCATTGGCAGTGTCTCTCAGTTTCCCCATACTGAGAGCACGCTGTCCAGAGGAGCTAGGGAAAGCTCAACATCATGAAACTGTGTATAAGCGTAAGCCAGGGGCAATATCTGTGTGGAGCCCCTGAGCTGACTCTATGTTTCGGTGTCTGTACAAGCGTAGGCCAGGAGCTAGACCTGTGTGGAGCCCCTGAGCTGATTCTGTGACATTGTGCTAAAGATACAACTGATTATAATTAATAATTATATATCTATATGTAGAGATATAGATTATATAATATAATATACGGCGTATGGGAGCGTACCTTTTTGTAAATCTTTGTTAGGCAGTAGCTAGGGTAGACAGCTTAGATAGTTTGAACTTGTGTAACCCCTCTTTTCCTTTTTATTGGTTAGAGTTAGGTCAGAGTGTTGTGTGACTTTAGCATAGGGCTAGATAGTTTTGATTGTTTTATTAGTTGCCCCATACAGCCTGTCTTTGTGTTGAATTTGAAAGCTACTGTTATTATTTACTTTTTCACAATAACGTTGAATAAACAACAACTCTTATGCCAGCTGTGTTGCATCCTCTTCTTATACCCCTAGACATACAAAGGGGAATGTAACACCTCGTTTTTCATCATTTTTGAACATGGGCTATAGCCCATACCGTACGGCATACTATAGCATGCCGTTTTTCATCATTTTTGAGGTTTTGAAAAAAATGAAAAACATGGGTTATAGCCCATCGTTTTTTGAAATTTTGATAATTCTTTTTAACCTCGTTTTTCATCATTTTTGAACATGGGCTATAGCCCATACCGTACGGCATACTATAGCACGCCGTTTTTCATCATTTTTTAGGTTTTGAAAAAAAAAAAAAAAAAAAAAAAACATGGGTTATAGCCCATCGTTTTTTGAAATTTTGATATATTTTTTTAACCTCGTTTTTCATCATTTTTGAACATGGGCTATAGCCCATACCGTACGGCATACTATAGCACGCCGTTTTTCATCATTTTTGAGGGTTTTGAAAAAATGAAAAAAAAACAAAACATGGGTTATAGCCCATCGTTTTTTGAAATTTTGATATATTTTTTTTACCTCGTTTTTCATCATTTTTGAACATGGGCTATAGCCCATACCGTACGGCATACTATAGCACGCCGTTTTTCATCATTTTTGAGGTTTTGAAAAAAAAGGAAAAAAAACAAAAACATGGGTTATAGCCCATCGTTTTTTGAAATTTTGAAAAAAAAATTAACCTCGTTTTTCATCATTTTTGAACATGGGCTATAGCCCATACCGTACGGCATACTATAGCACGCCGTTTTTCATCATTTTTGAGGTTTTAAAAAAAACAAAAAAAAAACATGGGTTATAGCCCATCGTTTTTTGAAATTTTGATATATTTTTTACCTCGTTTTTCATCATTTTTGAACATGGGCTATAGCCCATACCGTACGGCATACTATAGCACGCCGTTTTTCATCATTTTTGAGGTTTTGAAAAAAAAGGAAAAAAAAAAGAAAACATGGGTTATAGCCCATCGTTTTTTGAAATTTTGATATATTTTTTTAACCTCGTTTTTCATCATTTTTGAACATGGGCTATAGCCCATACCGTACGGTTTACTATAGCACGCCGTTTTTCATCATTTTTGAAAAAAAACAAACAAAAAAAACATGGGTTTTTTTAAATTTTGATATTTCTTTTTAACCTCGTGTTACATAATCGGGGATTATATTTATGAGATGATAACCTGATGATTGTATTTATATATATATATATATATTATATGATAACGTGGTTATGCTTATATATATATATATATATATATATATACTTATAATATATCGTGAATAGGTTACATTGTATAGAGTGCTGATCAACACTTTCAGTCACAGGTCTGATCTTCTGTGGTGCGTGGAGGCGGAGACCCATCAACCTGTCTGCCCACCCCCTCGTCACCAGGAGCCAATCCGCGCTCGGAGGACCGACCTGGGAAGACTACTTAGCAGCACCTGTGACATGCAATCATTGGCAGTGTCTCTCAGTTTCCCCATACTGAGAGCACGCTGTCCAGAGGAGCTAGGGAAAGCTCAACATCATGAAACTGTGTATAAGCGTAAGCCAGGGGCAATATCTGTGTGGAGCCCCTGAGCTGACTCTATGTTTCGGTGTCTGTACAAGCGTAGGCCAGGAGCTAGACCTGTGTGGAGCCCCTGAGCTGATTCTGTGACATTGTGCTAAAGATACAACTGATTATAATTAATAATTATATATCTATATGTAGAGATATAGATTATATAATATAATATACGGCGTATGGGAGCGTACCTTTTTGTAAATCTTTGTTAGGCAGTAGCTAGGGTAGACAGCTTAGATAGTTTGAACTTGTGTAACCCCTCTTTTCCTTTTTATTGGTTAGAGTTAGGTCAGAGTGTTGTGTGACTTTAGCATAGGGCTAGATAGTTTTGATTGTTTTATTAGTTGCCCCATACAGCCTGTCTTTGTGTTGAATTTGAAAGCTACTGTTATTATTTACTTTTTCACAATAACGTTGAATAAACAACAACTCTTATGCCAGCTGTGTTGCATCCTCTTCTTATACCCCTAGACATACAAAGGGGAATGTAACACCTCGTTTTTCATCATTTTTGAACATGGGCTATAGCCCATACCGTACGGCATACTATAGCATGCCGTTTTTCATCATTTTTGAGGTTTTGAAAAAAATGAAAAACATGGGTTATAGCCCATCGTTTTTT
Organism: Protomyctophum parallelum; assembly: GCF_964188405.1. Taxonomy (NCBI): domain Eukaryota; kingdom Metazoa; phylum Chordata; class Actinopteri; order Myctophiformes; family Myctophidae; genus Protomyctophum; species Protomyctophum parallelum. Next base: position 10,040,766 of record NC_139704.1, on the reverse strand, counting down.
GAAATTTTGATAATTCTTTTTAACCTCGTTTTTCATCATTTTTGAACATGGGCTATAGCCCATACCGTACGGCATACTATAGCACGCCGTTTTTCATCATTTTTTAGGTTTTGAAAAAAAAAAAAAAAAAAAAAAAACATGGGTTATAGCCCATCGTTTTTTGAAATTTTGATATATTTTTTTAACCTCGTTTTTCATCATTTTTGAACATGGGCTATAGCCCATACCGTACGGCATACTATAGCATGCCGTTTTTCATCATTTTTTTGGTTTTGAAAAAAAAAACAAAAAAAAAAACATGGGTTATAGCCCATCGTTTTTTTAAATTTTGAAATATTTTTTTAACCTCGTTTTTCATCATTTTTGAACATGGGCTATAGCCCATACCGTACGGCATACTATAGCACGCCGTTTTTCATCATTTTTGAGGTTTTGAAAAAAATGAAAAAAAAACAAAACATGGGTTATAGCCCATCGTTTTTTGAAATTTTGAAAAAAAAAGTTTAACCTCGTTTTTCATCATTTTTGAACATGGGCTGTAGCCCATACCGTTCGGCATACTATAGCACGCCGTTTTTCATCATTTTTGAGGTTTTGAAAAAAATGAATAAAAAAAAAACATGGGTTATAGCCCATCGTTTTTTTTTATTTTGAAAAAAATAAATTAACCTCGTTTTTCATCATTTTTGAACATGGGCTATAGCCCATACCGTACGGCATACTATAGCACGCCGTTTTTCATCATTTTTGAGGTTTTGAAAAAATGAAAAAAAAAAAAAAACATGGGTTATAGCCCATCGTTTTTTGAAATTTTGAAAAAAAAAATTACCTAGTTTTTCATCATTTTTGAACATGGGCTATAGCCCACACCGTACGGCATACTATAGCACGCAGTTTTTCATCATTTTTGAGGGTTTTGAAAAAAAAAAAAAAAAAAAAAAACATGGGTTATAGCCCATCGTTTTTTGAAATTTTGATATATTTTTTTAACCTCGTTTTTCATCATTTTTGAACATGGGCTATAGCCCATACCGTACGGCATACTATAGCACGCCGTTTTTCATCATTTTTGAGGTTTTGAAAAAAAACAAACAAAAAAACATGGGTTATATCCCATCGTTTTTTTTAATTTTGAAAAAAAAATTAAACCTCGTTTTTCATCATTTTTGAACATGGGCTATAGCCCATACCGTACGGCATACTATAGCACGCCGTTTTTCATCATTTTTGAGGTTTTGAAAAAACAAAAAACAAAAAAAACATGGGTTATAGCCCATCGTTTTTTTTTATTTTGAAAAAAATAAATTAACCTCGTTTTTCATCATTTTTGAACATGGGCTATAGCCCATACCGTACGGCATACTATAGCACGCCGTTTTTCATCATTTTTGAGGTTTTGAAAAAAATGAAAAAAAACAAAAAACATGGGTTATAGCCCATCGTTTTTCGAAATTTTGATATATTTTTTTAACCTCGTTTTTCATCATTTTTGAACATGGGCTATAGCCCATACCGTATGGCATACTATAGCACGCCGTCTTTCATCATTTTTGAGGTTTTGAAAAAAATAAAAAATAAAAAAAACATGGGTTATAGCCCATCGTTTTTTGAAATTTTGAAAAAAAGATTCAACCTCGTTTTTCATCATTTTTGAACATGGGCTATAGCCCATACCGTACGGCATACTATAGCACGCCGGTTTTCATCATTTTTGAAAAAAACAAACAAAAAAAACATGGGTTTTTGAAATTTTGATATTTCTTTTTAACCTCGTGTTACATAATCGGGGATTATATTTATGAGATGATAACCTGATGATTGTATTTATATATATATATATATTATATGATAACGTGGTTATGCTTATATATATATATATATATATATATATATATATATACTTATAATATATCGTGAATAGGTTACATTGTATAGAGTGCTGATCAACACTTTCAGTCACAGGTCTGATCTTCTGTGGTGCGTGGAGGCGGAGACCCATCAACCTGTCTGCCCACCCCCTCGTCACCAGGAGCCAATCCGCGCTCGGAGGACCGACCTGGGAAGACTACTTAGCAGCACCTGTGACATGCAATCATTGGCAGTGTCTCTCAGTTTCCCCATACTGAGAGCACGCTGTCCAGAGGAGCTAGGGAAAGCTCAACATCATGAAACTGTGTATAAGCGTAAGCCAGGGGCAATATCTGTGTGGAGCCCCTGAGCTGACTCTATGTTTCGGTGTCTGTACAAGCGTAGGCCAGGAGCTAGACCTGTGTGGAGCCCCTGAGCTGATTCTGTGACATTGTGCTAAAGATACAACTGATTATAATTATATATCTATATGTAGAGATATAGATTATATAATATAATATACGGCGTATGGGAGCGTACCTTTTTGTAAATCTTTGTTAGGCAGTAGCTAGGGTAGACAGCTTAGATAGTTTGAACTTGTGTAACCCCTCTTTTCCTTTTTATTGGTTAGAGTTAGGTCAGAGTGTTGTGTGACTTTAGCATAGGGCTAGATAGTTTTGATAGTTTTATTAGTTGCCCCATACAGCCTGTCTTTGTGTTGAATTTGAAAGCTACTGTTATTATTTACTTTTTCACAATAACGTTGAATAAACAACAACTCTTATGCCAGCTGTGTTGCATCCTCTTCTTATACCCCTAGACATACAAAGGGGAATGTAACACCTCGTTTTTCATCATTTTTGAACATGGGCTATAGCCCATACCGTACGGCATACTATAGCATGCCGGTTTTCATCATTTTTGAGGTTTTGAAAAAAATGAAAAACATGGGTTATAGCCCATCGTTTTTTGAAATTTTGATATATTTTTTTAACCTCGTTTTTCATCATTTTTGAACATGGGCTATAGCCCATACCGTACGGCATACTATAGCACGCCGTTTTTCATCATTTTTGAGGTTTTGAAAAAAATGAAAAAAAAAAAAAACATGGGTTATAGCCCATCGTTTTTTGAAATTTTGAAAAAAAAAGTTTAACCTCGTTTTTCATCATTTTTGAACATGGGCTGTAGCCCATACCGTACGGCATACTATAGCACGCCGTTTTTCATCATTTTTGAAGTTTTGAAAAAAATGAATAAAAAAAAAACATGGGTTATAGCCCATCGTTTTTTTAAATTTTGATATATTTTTTTAACCTCGTTTTTCATCATTTTTGAACATGGGCTATAGCCCATAACGTACGGCATACTATAGCACGCCGTTTTTCATCATTTTTGAGGTTTCGAAAAAATAAAAATAAAAACATGGGTTATAGCCCATCATTTTTTGAAATTTTGATATATTTTTTTAACCTCGTTTTTCATCATTTTTGAACATGGGCTATAGCCCATACCGTACGGCATACTATAGCACGCCGTCTTTCATCATTTTTGAGGTTTTGAAAAAATGAAAATAAAAACATGGGTTATAGCCCATCGTTTTTTGAAATTTTGATATATTTTTTTAACCTCGTTTTTCATCATTTTTGAACATGGGCTATAGCCCATACCGTACGGCATACTATAGCACGCCGTTTTTCATCATTTTTGAGGTTTTGAAAAAATGGAAAAAAAAAAAACATGGGTTATAGCCCATCGTTTTTTGATTTTTTTTTATTGTATAGCAGTGGCTCACAGCCTCAGCCTGATGACCTCAAAAGTCTCATATCTCCCCTGAGCCATAGGCAGTTGCTTTGGCTTAGTGGTTAAGATGTTGTCCTTCAGTGCAGGTGACCTGTGTTCGATTCCTGGGTGTTACACTCTGATGAACGTGATTCTATGTTCAACTCTTGATTCTTTCAACTTTACTATCTGAAGGCTAACATACAAAAGATCGCTTCAACAGTACAAAGAGGCAGATGTTACTGAGTGATGGTGTAGTAGGGGTTATTCCGCACAGAGAGTTCATTTTCAAATCCCACTCTTCCTAAAGTTTAATGCTAGTTATTGAGCTTCATTTACTGCTATTCTAGCAGTGGCTCACAGCCTCAGCCTGATTACCTCAAAACTCTAATTGTCGTAGTGGTTAAGATGTTGGCTTTCCACGTGGGAGACCAGGGTTCGATTCCCGGCTGTTACACTTTCATATAAAAGAAGACCTCAACAGCGCTAAGAAACATCTGATTAATATGATTCTGTGTTATTTAAACTTTACTAACTGAAGGCTAACGAACAAAAGATCACTTCAAAATGACCAGGAGACTTTGCCTGAGAGTGTCTGACTGATGGTGCAATGGTCTAATCATCAGGCTTTCAGTACAGACATTCCATGTTCAAGTCCTGTTCCTCCTACAGCTCAATGCTGCAGTAATTTGAACTTTTCAAGGCTTGAATGAAAAATAAAAACTCAAAAGCACCAGGAGACATCTGCTGAATGCCCAAAGGTGCCTTGGCGTAATGGTGTGGAGCGCTTGACCCGTTGCCTCTGCTACAGGCAGTTGGCAGGTTCAAGTCCCATGTCATGACATCAAGGTGCTGGAGGACCATCGGGAGAGGGTGCTCTCTCCCCCTGTTTCCTGAGATGTAACGGTTGGGGCTTATGTCTGAAAGAACCCTGTCCAGCTAACCTTTTACCATGAAAATGTCCAATTTAACATACTCTTACCACCTCTCAGTTTGCCCTTTTCCAACTGGCCTGGAAGCCAGACATAAAAGAGGGACTTTCCAACCAAGTTTTGGCCCAGTATGCAAATAGACAGACTATTCTTTCTGTCAGATGATGGGCCAAATTGCTATTTTATTTTTAAACGTTTGACCTAATTCTTATCTGTAAAATTTTAGGTGGACAGGGTTCTTTCAAACATAACCCCCAACTGCTACTTTTCAGGAAACAGGGGGAGAGAGCACCGTCTCCCGAGGGTCCTCACTAGTACCTTGCATGGGACTTGAACCTGCAGGCAGGTGGTAGCAGAGGCTACCGATCAAGCACACCACACCATTGAGCTAAGGCACCTTGGGGCAATCAGCAGATGTCTCCTGGTGCTTATGAGTTTTTATTTTTTATTCTAGCCTTGAAAAGTTCAAATTACTGCAGCATTGGTTGAGTATTAGTTTTGAACCAGTAACCTTTGGATTATGAACCTCAGATTTATCTTTTGAGCCACATCGGCATGTAAGGTACAATCGGGAACTTATATTTAACCAGCCGTTTAGAATTTAGATGGACAGTGAAAATGTTCTTCAGGAGAATTGAACCCGGAATGTTCTGCTTATAAACCCCAGGTTTATCTACGATGCCACACTGGCATGTGAGGTACAATCGGGAACTTATATTTAACCATCCGTTTAGAATTTAGATGGACAGTTCTGTTTATAAACGTCTAAAACAAGTCTAAAAATAGACGTGTTTTAGACGTCTGTTTTGAGGATATGAAAAAAACAAAAAAAAAACATGGGTTATAGCCCATCGTTTTTTGAAACTTTGAAAAAAAAAAAAAAACTAGTTTTTCATCATTTTTGAACATGGGCTATAGCCAATAGCCCATACCGTACGGCATACTATAGCACGCCGTTTTTCATCATTTTTGAGGATTTGAAAAAAATGGAAAAAAACAAAAAAAACATGGGTTATAGCCCATCGTTTTTTGAAATTTTGAAAAAAAAAAAAAAACTCGTTTTTCATCATTTTTGAACATGGGCTATAGCCCATACCGTACGGCATACTATAGCACGCCGTTTTTCATCATTTTTGAGGATTTGAAAAAAATGAAAAAAAAAAAACATGGGTTATAGCCCATCGTTTTTTGAAATTTTGAAAAAAAAAAAAAAACTCGTTTTTCATCATTTTTGAACATGGGCTATAGCCCATACCATACGGCATACTATAGCACGCCGTTTTTCATCGTTTTTGAGGATTTGAAAAAAAAAAAAAAAAAAACATGGGTTATAGCCCATCGTTTTTTGAAATTTTGAAAAAAACAATAACCTCGTTTTTCATCATTTTTGAACATGGACTATAGCCCATACCGTACGGCATACTATAGCACGCCGTTTTTCATCATTTTTGAGGATTTGAAAAAAATGGAAAAAAAAAACAAAACATGGGTTATAGCCCATCGTTTTTTGATTTTTTTTTATTGTATAGCAGTGGCTCACAGCCTCAGCCTGATGACCTCAAAAGTCTCATATCTCCCCTGAGCCATAGGCAGTTGCTTTGTCTTAGTGGTTAAGATGTTGTCCTTCAGTGCAGGTGACCTGTGTTCGATTCCTGGGTGTTACACTCTGATGAACGTGATTCTATGTTCAACTCTTGATTCTTTCAACTTTACTATCTGAAGGCTAACATACAAAAGATCGCTTCAACAGTACAAAGAGGCAGATGTTACTGAGTGATGGTGTAGTAGGGGTTATTCCGCACAGAGAGTTCATTTTCAAATCCCACTCTTCCTAAAGTTTAATGCTAGTTATTGAGCTTCATTTACTGCTATTCTAGCAGTGGCTCACAGCCTCAGCCTGATTACCTCAAAACTCTAATTGTCGTAGTGGTTAAGATGTTGGCTTTCCACGTGGGAGACCAGGGTTCGATTCCCGGCTGTTACACTATCATATAAAAGAAGACCTCAACAGCGCTAAGAAACATCTGATTAATATGATTCTGTGTTATTTAAACTTTACTAACTGAAGGCTAACGAACAAAAGATCACTTCAAAATGACCAGGAGACTTTGCCTGAGAGTGTCTGACTGATGGTGCAATGGTCTAATCATCAGGCTTTCAGTACAGACATTCCATGTTCAAGTCCTGTTCCTCCTACAGCTCAATGCTGCAGTAATTTGAACTTTTCAAGGCTTGAATGAAAAATAAAAACTCAAAAGCACCAGGAGACATCTGCTGAATGCCCAAAGGTGCCTTGGCGTAATGGTGTGGAGCGCTTGACCCGTTGCCTCTGCTACAGGCAGTTGGCAGGTTCAAGTCCCATGTCATGACATCAAGGTGCTGGAGGACCATCGGGAGAGGGTGCTCTCTCCCCCTGTTTCCTGAGATGTAACGGTTGGGGCTTATGTCTGAAAGAACCCTGTCCAGCTAACCTTTTACCATGAAAATGTCCAATTTAACATACTCTTACCACCTCTCAGTTTGCCCTTTTCCAACTGGCCTGGAAGCCAGACATAAAAGAGGGACTTTCCAACCAAGTTTTGGCCCAGTATGCAAATAGACAGACTATTCTTTCTGTCAGATGATGGGCCAAATTGCTATTTTATTTTTAAACGTTTGACCTAATTCTTATCTGTAAAATTTTAGGTGGACAGGGTTCTTTCAAACATAACCCCCAACTGCTACTTTTCAGGAAACAGGGGGAGAGAGCACCGTCTCCCGATGGTCCTCACTAGTACCTTGCATGGGACTTGAACCTGCAGGCAGGTGGTAGCAGAGGCTACCGATCAAGCACACCACACCATTGAGCTAAGGCACCTTGGGGCAATCAGCAGATGTCTCCTGGTGCTTATGAGTTTTTATTTTTTATTCTAGCCTTGAAAAGTTCAAATTACTGCAGCATTGGTTGAGTATTAGTTTTGAACCAGTAACCTTTGGATTATGAACCTCAGATTTATCTTTTGAGCCACATCGGCATGTAAGGTACAATCGGGAACTTATATTTAACCAGCCGTTTAGAATTTAGATGGACAGTGAAAATGTTCTTCAGGAGAATTGAACCCGGAATGTTCTGCTTATAAACCCCAGGTTTATCTACGATGCCACACTGGCATGTGAGGTACAATCGGGAACTTATATTTAACCATCCGTTTAGAATTTAGATGGACAGTTCTGTTTATAAACGTCTAAAACAAGTCTAAAAATAGACGTGTTTTAGACGTCTGTTTTGAGGATATGAAAAAAACAAAAAAAAACATGGGTTATAGCCCATCGTTTTTTGAAACTTTGAAAAAAAAAAAAAAACTAGTTTTTCATCATTTTTGAACATGGGCTATAGCCCATACCGTACGGCATACTATAGCACGCCGTTTTTCATCATTTTTGAGGATTTGAAAAAAATGAAAAAAAACAAAAAAAACATGGGTTATAGCCCATCGTTTTTTGAAATTTTGAAAAAAAAAAAAAAAACTTGTTTTTCATCATTTTTGAACATGGGCTATAGCCCATACCGTACGGCATACTATAGCACGCCGTTTTTCATCATTTTTGAGGATTTGAAAAAAATGAAAAAAAAAAACATGGGTTATAGCCCATCGTTTTTTGAAATTTTGAAAAAAAAAAAAGAACTCGTTTTTCATCATTTTTGAACATGGGCTATAGCCCATACCATACGGCATACTATAGCACGCCGTTTTTCATCGTTTTTGAGGATTTGAAAAAAAAAAACAAAAAAAAAAACATGGGTTATAGCCCATCGTTTTTTGAAATTTTGAAAAAAAAAATAACCTCGTTTTTCATCATTTTTGAACATGGACTATAGCCCATACCGTACGGCATACTATAGCACGCCGTTTTTCATCATTTTTGAGGATTTGAAAAAAATGAAAAAAAAAACAAAACATGGGTTATAGTCCATCGTTTTTTGAAAAATTGAAAAAAAAAATGTTAACCTCGTTTTTCATCATTTTCGACCATGGGCTATAGCCCCTACTGTACGGCATACTATAGCACGCCGTTTTTCATCATTTTTGAGGATTTAAAAAAAAAAAAAAAAAAAAAAACATGGGTTATAGTCCATCGTTTTTTGAAATTTTGAAAAAAAATGTTAACCTCGTTTTTCATCATTTTCGACAATGGGCTATAACCCCTACCGTACGGCAAACTATAGCACGCCGTTTTTCATCATTTTTGAGGATTTGAAAAAAATGAAGAAAAAAAAAACATGGGTTATAGTCCATCGTTTTTTGAAATTTTGAAAAAAAATGTTAACCTTGTTTTTCATCATTTTCGACCATGGGCTATAGCCCCTACCGTACGGCATACTATAGCACGCCGTTTTTCATCATTTTTGAGGATTTGAAAAAAAAAAAAAAAAAAAAACATGGGTTATAGTCCATCGTTTTTTGAAATTTTGAAAAAAAATGTTAACCTTGTTTTTCATCATTTTCGACCATGGGCTATAGCCCCTACCGTACGGCATACTATAGCACGCCGTTTTTCATCATTTTTGACGATTTGAAAAAAATGAAAAAAAAAAAAAACATGGGTTATAGTCCATCGTTTTTTGAAAAATTGAAAAAAAATGTTAACCTCGTTTTTCATCATTTTCGACAATGGGCTATAACCCCTACCGTACGGCAAACTATAGCACGCCGTTTTTCATCATTTTTGAGGATTTGAAAAAAATGAAGAAAAAAAAAATGGGTTATAGTCCATCGTTTTTTGAAATTTTGAAAAAAAATGTTAACCTCGTTTTTCATCATTTTCGACCATGGGCTATAGCCCCTACCGTACGGCATACTATAGCACGCCGTTTTTCATCATTTTTGAGGATCTGAAAAAAATGAAAAAAAAAAAAAACATGGGTTATAGTCCATCGTTTTTTGAAATTTTGAAAAAAAATGTTAACCTCGTTTTTCATCATTTTCGACAATGGGCTATAACCCCTACCGTACGGCAAACTATAGCACGCCGTTTTTCATCATTTTTGAGGATTTGAAAAAAATGAAGAAAAAAAAAACATGGGTTATAGTCCATCGTTTTTTGAAATTTTGAAAAAAAATGTTAACCTCGTTTTTCATCATTATCGACCATGGGCTATAGCCCCTACCGTACGGCATACTATAGCACGCCGTTTTTCATCATTTTTGAGGATTTGAAAAAAATGAAAAAAAAAAAAAACATGGGTTATAGTCCATCGTTTTTTGAAAAATTGAAAAAAAAATGTTAACCTCGTTTTTCATCTTTTTCGACCATGGGCTATAGCCCCTACTGTACGGCATACTATAGCACGCCGTTTTTCATCATTTTTGAGGATTTGAAAAAAATGAAAAAAAAAAAAACATGGGTTATAGTCCATCGTTTTTTGAAATTTTGAAAAAAAATGTTAACCTCGTTTTTCATCATTTTCGACAATGGGCTATAACCCCTACCGTACGGCAAACTATAGCACGCCGTTTTTCATCATTTTTGAGGATTTGAAAAAAATGAAGAATAAAAAAACATGGGTTATAGTCCATCGTTTTTTGAAATTTTGAAAAAAAATGTTAACCTTGTTTTTCATCATTTTCGACCATGGGCTATAGCCCCTACCGTACGGCATACTATAGCACGCCGTTTTTCATCATTTTTGAGGATTAAAAAAAAAAAAAAAAAAAAAACATGGGTTATAGTCCATCGTTTTTTTAAATTTTGAAAAAAAATGTTAACCTTGTTTTTCATCATTTTCGACCATGGGCTATAGCCCCTACCGTACGGCATACTATAGCACGCCGTTTTTCATCATTTTTGAGGATTTGAAAAAAATGAAAAAAAAAAAAAACATGGGTTATAGTCCATCGTTTTTTGAAAAATTGAAAAAAAATGTTAACCTCGTTTTTCATCATTTTCGACCATGGGCTATAGCCCCTACCGTACGGCATACTATAGCACGCCGTTTTTCATCATTTTTGAGGATTTGAAAAAAATGAAGAAAAAAAACAAAACATGGGTTATAGTCCATCGTTTTTTGAAATTTTGAAAAAAAATGTTAACCTCGTTTTTCATCATTTTCGACCATGGGCTATAGCCCCTACCGTACGGCATACTATAGCACGCCGTTTTTCATCATTTTTGAGGATCTGAAAAAAATGAAAAAAAAAAAAAACATGGGTTATAGTCCATCGTTTTTTGAAATTTTGAAAAAAAATGTTAACCTCGTTTTTCATCATTTTCGACAATGGGCTATAACCCCTACCGTACGGCAAACTATAGCACGCCGTTTTTCATCATTTTTGAGGATTTGAAAAAAATGAAGAAAAAAAAAACATGGGTTATAGTCCATCGTTTTTTGAAAAATTGAAAAAAAAATGTTAACCTCGTTTTTCATCATTTTCGACCATGGGCTATAGCCCCTACTGTACGGCATACTATAGCACGCCGTTTTTCATCATTTTTGAGGATTTGAAAAAAATTAAAAAAAAAAAAACATGGGTTATAGTCCATCGTTTTTTGAAATTTTGAAAAAAAATGTTAACCTCGTTTTTCATCATTTTCGACAATGGGCTATAACCCCTACCGTACGGCAAACTATAGCACGCCGTTTTTCATCATTTTTGAGGATTTGAAAAAAATTAAGAAAAAAAAAACATGGGTTATAGTCCATCGTTTTTTGAAATTTTGAAAAAAAATGTTAACCTTGTTTTTCATCATTTTCGACCATGGGCTATAGCCCCTACCGTACGGCATACTATAGCACGCCGTTTTTCATCATTTTTGAGGATTTGAAAAAAAAAAAAAAAAAAAAAACATGGGTTATAGTCCATCGTTTTTTGAAATTTTGAAAAAAAAAAGTTAACCTTGTTTTTCATCATTTTCGACCATGGGCTATAGCCCCTACCGTACGGCATACTATAGCACGCCGTTTTTCATCACTTTTGAGGATTTGAAAAAAAAGAAAAAAAAAAAAAACATGGGTTATAGTCCATCGTTTTTTGAAAAATTGAAAAAAAATGTTAACCTCGTTTTTCATCATTTTCGACCATGGGCTATAGCCCCTACCGTACGGCATACTATAGCACGCCGTTTTTCATCATTTTTGAGGATTTGAAAAAAATGAAGAAAAAAAACAAAACATGGGTTATAGTCCATCGTTTTTTGAAATTTTGAAAAAAAATGTTAACCTCGTTTTTCATCATTTTCGACCATGGGCTATAGCCCCTACCGTACGGCATACTATAGCACACCGTTTTTCATCATTTTTGAGGATCTGAAAAAAATGAAAAAAAATAAAAACATGGGTTATAGTCCATCGTTTTTTGAAATTTTGAAAAAAAATGTTAACCTCGTTTTTCATCATTTTCGACAATGGGCTATAACCCCTACCGTACGGCAAACTATAGCACGCCGTTTTTCATCATTTTTGAGGATTTGAAAAAAATGAAGAAAAAAAAAACATGGGTTATAGTCCATCGTTTTTTGAAATTTTGAAAAAAAATGTTAACCTCGTTTTTCATCATTTTCGACCATGGGCTATAGCCCCTACCGTACGGCATACTATAGCACGCCGTTTTTCATCATTTTTGAGGATCTGAAAAAAATGAAAAAAAAAACAAACATGGGTTATAGTCCATCGTTTTTTGAAATTTTGAAAAAAAATGTTAACCTCGTTTTTCATCATTTTCGACAATGGGCTATAACCCCTACCGTACGGCAAACTATAGCACGCCGTTTTTCATCATTTTTGAGGATTTGAAAAAAATGAAGAAAAAAAAAACATGGGTTATAGTCCATCGTTTTTTGAAATTTTGAAAAAAAATGTTAACCTCGTTTTTCATCATTATCGACCATGGGCTATAGCCCCTACCGTACGGCATACTATAGCACGCCGTTTTTCATCATTTTTGAGGATTTGAAAAAAATGAAAAAAAAACAAAACATGGGTTATAGTCCATCGTTTTTTGAAAAATTGAAAAAAAAATGTTAACCTCGTTTTTCATCATTTTCGACCATGGGCTATAGCCCCTACTGTACGGCATACTATAGCACGCCGTTTTTCATCATTTTTGAGGATTTGAAAAAAATGAAAAAAAAAAAAACATGGGTTATAGTCCATCGTTTTTTGAAATTTTGAAAAAAAATGTTAACCTCGTTTTTCATCATTTTCGACAATGGGCTATAACCCCTACCGTACGGCAAACTATAGCACGCCGTTTTTCATCATTTTTGAGGATTTGAAAAAAATGAAGAAAAAAAAAACATGGGTTATAGTCCATCGTTTTTTGAAATTTTGAAAAAGAATGTTAACCTTGTTTTTCATCATTTTCGACCATGGGCTATAGCCCCTACCGTACGGCAAACTATAGCACGCCGTTTTTCATCATTTTTGAGGATTAAAAAAAAAAAAAAAAAAAAAAAACATGGGTTATAGTCCATCGTTTTTTGAAATTTTGAAAAAAAATGTTAACCTTGTTTTTCATCATTTTCGACCATGGGCTATAGCCCCTACCGTACGGCATACTATAGCACGCCGTTTTTCATCATTTTTGAGGATTTGAAAAAAATGAAAAAAAAAAAAAACATGGGTTATAGTCCATCGTTTTTTGAAAAATTGAAAAAAAATGTTAACCTCGTTTTTCATCATTTTCGACCATGGGCTATAGCCCCTACCGTACGGCATACTATAGCACGCCGTTTTTCATCATTTTTGAGGATTTGAAAAAAATGAAGAAAAAAAACAAAACATGGGTTATAGTCCATCGTTTTTTGAAATTTTGAAAAAAAATGTTAACCTCGTTTTTCATCATTTTCGACCATGGGCTATAGCCCCTACCGTACGGCATACTATAGCACGCCGTTTTTCATCATTTTTGAGGATCTGAAAAAAATGAAAAAAAAAAAAAACATGGGTTATAGTCCATCGTTTTTTGAAATTTTGAAAAAAAATGTTAACCTCGTTTTTCATCATTTTCGACAATGGGCTATAACCCCTACCGTACGGCAAACTATAGCACGCCGTTTTTCATCATTTTTGAGGATTTGAAAAAAATGAAGAAAAAAAAAACATGGGTTATAGTCCATCGTTTTTTGAAATTTTGAAAAAAAATGTTAACCTCGTTTTTCATCATTATCGACCATGGGCTATAGCCCCTACCGTACGGCATACTATAGCAGCCGTTTTTCATCATTTTTGAGGATTTGAAAAAAATGAAAAAAAAACAAAACATGGGTTATAGTCCATCGTTTTTTGAAAAATTGAAAAAAAATGTTAACCTCGTTTTTCATCATTTTCGACCATGGGCTATAGCCCCTACTGTACGGCATACTATAGCACGCCGTTTTTCATCATTTTTGAGGATTTGAAAAAAATGAAAAAAAAAAAAACATGGGTTATAGTCCATCGTTTTTTGAAATTTAGAAAAAAAATGTTAACCTCGTTTTTCATCATTTTCGACAATGGGCTATAACCCCTACCGTACGGCATACTATAGCACGCCGTTTTTCATCATTTTTGAGGATTTGAAAAAAAAAAAAAAAAAAAAAAACATGGGTTATAGTCCATCGTTTTTTGAAATTTTGAAAAAAAAATGTTAACCTTGTTTTTCATCATTTTCGACCATGGGCTATAGCCCCTACCGTACGGCATACTATAGCACGCCGTTTTTCATCATTTTTGAGGATTTGAAAAAAATGAAAAAAAAAAAAAACATGGGTTATAGTCCATCGTTTTTTGAAAAATTGAAAAAAAATGTTAACCTCGTTTTTCATCATTTTCGACCATGGGCTATAGCCCCTACCGTACGGCATACTATAGCACGCCGTTTTTCATCATTTTTGAGGATTTGAAAAAAATGAAGAAAAAAAACAAAACATGGGTTATAGTCCATAGTTTTTTGAAAAATTGAAAAAAAATGTTAACCTCGTTTTTCATCATTTTCGACCATGGGCTATAGCCCCTACCGTACGGCATACTATAGCACGCCGTTTTTCATCATTTTTGAGGATTTGAAAAAAATGAAGAAAAAAAAACAAACATGGGTTATAGTCCATCGTTTTTTGAAATTTTGAAAAAAAATGTTAACCTCGTTTTTCATCATTTTCGACCATGGGCTATAGCCCCTACCGTACGGCATACTATAGCACGCCGTTTTTCATCATTTTTGAGGATCTGAAAAAAATGAAAAAAAAAAAAAACATGGGTTATAGTCCATCGTTTTTTGAAATTTTGAAAAAAAATGTTAACCTCGTTTTTCATCATTTTCGACAATGGGCTATAACCCCTACCGTACGGCAAACTATAGCACGCCGTTTTTCATCATTTTTGAGGATTTGAAAAAAATGAAGAAAAAAAAAACATGGGTTATAGTCCATCGTTTTTTGAAATTTTGAAAAAAAATGTTAACCTCGTTTTTCATCATTATCGACCATGGGCTATAGCCCCTACCGTACGGCATACTATAGCACGCCGTTTTTCATCATTTTTGAGGATTTGAAAAAAATGAAAAAAAAACAAAACATGGGTTATAGTCCATCGTTTTTTGAAAAATTGAAAAAAAAATGTTAACCTCGTTTTTCATCATTTTCGACCATGGGCTATAGCCCCTACTGTACGGCATACTATAGCACGCCGTTTTTCATCATTTTTGAGGATTTGAAAAAAATGAAAAAAAAAAAAACATGGGTTATAGTCCATCGTTTTTTTAAATTTTGAAAAAAAATGTTAACCTCGTTTTTCATCATTTTCGACAATGGGCTATAACCCCTACCGTACGGCAAACTATAGCACGCCGTTTTTCATCATTTTTGAGGATTTGAAAAAAATGAAGAAAAAAAAAACATGGGTTATAGTCCATCGTTTTTTGAAATTTTGAAAAAAAATGTTAACCTTGTTTTTCATCATTTTCGACCATGGGCTATAGCCCCTACCGTACGGCATACTATAGCACGCCGTTTTTCATCATTTTTGAGGATTTGAAAAAAAGAAAAAAAAAAAAAAACATGGGTTATAGTCCATCGTTTTTTGAAATTTTGAAAAAAAATGTTAACCTTGTTTTTCATCATTTTCGACCATGGGCTATAGCCCCTACCGTACGGCATACTATAGCACGCCGTTTTTCATCATTTTTGAGGATTTGAAAAAAAATGAAAAAAAAAAAAAACATGGGTTATAGTCCATCGTTTTTTGAAAAATTGAAAAAAATGTTAACCTCGTTTTTCATCATTTTCGACCATGGGCTATAGCCCCTACCGTACGGCATACTATAGCACGCCGTTTTTCATCATTTTTGAGGATTTAAAAAAAAAAAAAAAAAAAAAACATGGGTTATAGTCCATCGTTTTTTGAAATTTTGAAAAAAATGTTAACCTCGTTTTTCATCATTTTCGACCATGGGCTATAGCCCCTACCGTACGGCATACTATAGCACGCCGTTTTTCATTATTTTTGAGGATTTGAAAAAAATGAAAAAAAAAGAAAAACATGGGTTATAGTCCATCGTTTTTTGAAATTTTGAAAAAAAATGTTAACCTCGTTTTTCATCATTTTCGACCATGGGCTATAGCCCCTACCGTACGGCATACTATAGCACGCCGTTTTTCATCATTTTTGAGGATTTGAAAAAAATGAAAAAAAAAATGAAACATGGGTTATAGTCCATCGTTTTTTGAAATTTTGAAAAAAAATGTTAACCTCGTTTTTCATCATTTTCGACCATGGGCTATAGCCCCTACCGTACGGCATACTATAGCACGCCGTTTTTCATCATTTTTGAGGATTTGAAAAAAATGAAAAAAAAAATGAAACATGGGTTATAGTCCATCGTTTTTTGAAATTTTGAAAAAAAATGTTAACCTCGTTTTTCATCATTTTCGACCATGGGCTATAGCCCCTACCGTACGGCATACTATAGCACGCTGTTTTTCATCATTTTTGAGGATTTGAAAAAAAGAAAAAAAAAAAAAAACATGGGTTATAGTCCATCGTTTTTTGAAATTTTGAAAAAAAATGTTAACCTTGTTTTTCATCATTTTCGACCATGGGCTATAGCCCCTACCGTACGGCATACTATAGCACGCCGTTTTTCATCATTTTTGAGGATTTGAAAAAAAATGAAAAAAAAAAAAAACATGGGTTATAGTCCATCGTTTTTTGAAAAATTGAAAAAAATGTTAACCTCGTTTTTCATCATTTTCGACCATGGGCTATAGCCCCTACCGTACGGCATACTATAGCACGCCGTTTTTCATCATTTTTGAGGATTAAAAAAAAAAAAAAAAAAAAAAACATGGGTTATAGTCCATCGTTTTTTGAAATTTTGAAAAAAAATGTTAACCTCGTTTTTCATCATTTTCGACCATGGGCTATAGCCCCTACCGTACGGCATACTATAGCACGCCGTTTTTCATCATTTTTGAGGATTTGAAAAAAATGAAAAAAAAAATGAAACATGGGTTATAGTCCATCGTTTTTTGAAATTTTGAAAAAAAATGTTAACCTCGTTTTTCATCATTTTCGACCATGGGCTATAGCCCCTACCGTACGGCATACTATAGCACGCTGTTTTTCATCATTTTTGAGGATTTGAAAAAAAGAAAAAAAAAAAAAAACATGGGTTATAGTCCATCGTTTTTTGAAATTTTGAAAAAAAATGTTAACCTTGTTTTTCATCATTTTCGACCATGGGCTATAGCCCCTACCGTACGGCATACTATAGCACGCCGTTTTTCATCATTTTTGAGGATTTGAAAAAAAATGAAAAAAAAAAAAAACATGGGTTATAGTCCATCGTTTTTTGAAAAATTGAAAAAAATGTTAACCTCGTTTTTCATCATTTTCGACCATGGGCTATAGCCCCTACCGTACGGCATACTATAGCACGCCGTTTTTCATCATTTTTGAGGATTTAAAAAAAAAAAAAAAAAAAAAACATGGGTTATAGTCCATCGTTTTTTGAAATTTTGAAAAAAAATGTTAACCTCGTTTTTCATCATTTTCGACCATGGGCTATAGCCCCTACCGTACGGCATACTATAGCACGCCGTTTTTCATCATTTTTGAGGATTTGAAAAAAATGAAAAAAAAAATGAAACATGGGTTATAGTCCATCGTTTTTTGAAATTTTGAAAAAAAATGTTAACCTCGTTTTTCATCATTTTCGACCATGGGCTATAGCCCCTACCGTACGGCATACTATAGCACGCTGTTTTTCATCATTTTTGAGGATTTGAAAAAAAGAAAAAAAAAAAAAAACATGGGTTATAGTCCATCGTTTTTTGAAATTTTGAAAAAAAATGTTAACCTTGTTTTTCATCATTTTCGACCATGGGCTATAGCCCCTACCGTACGGCATACTATAGCACGCCGTTTTTCATCATTTTTGAGGATTTGAAAAAAAAAGAAAAAAAAAAAAAACATGGGTTATAGTCCATCGTTTTTTGAAAAATTGAAAAAAATGTTAACCTCGTTTTTCATCATTTTCGACCATGGGCTATAGCCCCTACCGTACGGCATACTATAGCACGCCGTTTTTCATCATTTTTGAGGATTTAAAAAAAAAAAAACAAAAAAAACATGGGTTATAGTCCATCGTTTTTTGAAATTTTGAAAAAAAATGTTAACCTCGTTTTTCATCATTTTCGACCATGGGCTATAGCCCCTACCGTACGGCATACTATAGCACGCCGTTTTTCATCATTTTTGAGGATTTGAAAAAAATGAAAAAAAAAATGAAACATGGGTTATAGTCCATCGTTTTTTGAAATTTTGAAAAAAAATGTTAACCTCGTTTTTCATCATTTTCGACCATGGGCTATAGCCCCTACCGTACGGCATACTATAGCAGCCGTTTTTCATCATTTTTGAGGATTTGAAAAAAATGAAAAAAAAACAAAACATGGGTTATAGTCCATCGTTTTTTGAAAAATTGAAAAAAAATGTTAACCTCGTTTTTCATCATTTTCGACCATGGGCTATAGCCCCTACTGTACGGCATACTATAGCACGCCGTTTTTCATCATTTTTGAGGATTTGAAAAAAATGAAAAAAAAAAAAACATGGGTTATAGTCCATCGTTTTTTGAAATTTAGAAAAAAAATGTTAACCTCGTTTTTCATCATTTTCGACAATGGGCTATAACCCCTACCGTACGGCATACTATAGCACGCCGTTTTTCATCATTTTTGAGGATTTGAAAAAAAAAAAAAAAAAAAAAAACATGGGTTATAGTCCATCGTTTTTTGAAATTTTGAAAAAAAAATGTTAACCTTGTTTTTCATCATTTTCGACCATGGGCTATAGCCCCTACCGTACGGCATACTATAGCACGCCGTTTTTCATCATTTTTGAGGATTTGAAAAAAATGAAAAAAAAAAAAAACATGGGTTATAGTCCATCGTTTTTTGAAAAATTGAAAAAAAATGTTAACCTCGTTTTTCATCATTTTCGACCATGGGCTATAGCCCCTACCGTACGGCATACTATAGCACGCCGTTTTTCATCATTTTTGAGGATTTGAAAAAAATGAAGAAAAAAAACAAAACATGGGTTATAGTCCATAGTTTTTTGAAAAATTGAAAAAAAATGTTAACCTCGTTTTTCATCATTTTCGACCATGGGCTATAGCCCCTACCGTACGGCATACTATAGCACGCCGTTTTTCATCATTTTTGAGGATTTGAAAAAAATGAAGAAAAAAAAACAAACATGGGTTATAGTCCATCGTTTTTTGAAATTTTGAAAAAAAATGTTAACCTCGTTTTTCATCATTTTCGACCATGGGCTATAGCCCCTACCGTACGGCATACTATAGCACGCCGTTTTTCATCATTTTTGAGGATCTGAAAAAAATGAAAAAAAAAAAAAACATGGGTTATAGTCCATCGTTTTTTGAAATTTTGAAAAAAAATGTTAACCTCGTTTTTCATCATTTTCGACAATGGGCTATAACCCCTACCGTACGGCAAACTATAGCACGCCGTTTTTCATCATTTTTGAGGATTTGAAAAAAATGAAGAAAAAAAAAACATGGGTTATAGTCCATCGTTTTTTGAAATTTTGAAAAAAAATGTTAACCTCGTTTTTCATCATTATCGACCATGGGCTATAGCCCCTACCGTACGGCATACTATAGCACGCCGTTTTTCATCATTTTTGAGGATTTGAAAAAAATGAAAAAAAAACAAAACATGGGTTATAGTCCATCGTTTTTTGAAAAATTGAAAAAAAAATGTTAACCTCGTTTTTCATCATTTTCGACCATGGGCTATAGCCCCTACTGTACGGCATACTATAGCACGCCGTTTTTCATCATTTTTGAGGATTTGAAAAAAATGAAAAAAAAAAAAACATGGGTTATAGTCCATCGTTTTTTTAAATTTTGAAAAAAAATGTTAACCTCGTTTTTCATCATTTTCGACAATGGGCTATAACCCCTACCGTACGGCAAACTATAGCACGCCGTTTTTCATCATTTTTGAGGATTTGAAAAAAATGAAGAAAAAAAAAACATGGGTTATAGTCCATCGTTTTTTGAAATTTTGAAAAAAAATGTTAACCTTGTTTTTCATCATTTTCGACCATGGGCTATAGCCCCTACCGTACGGCATACTATAGCACGCCGTTTTTCATCATTTTTGAGGATTTGAAAAAAAAAAAAAAAAAAAAAAACATGGGTTATAGTCCATCGTTTTTTGAAATTTTGAAAAAAAATGTTAACCTTGTTTTTCATCATTTTCGACCATGGGCTATAGCCCCTACCGTACGGCATACTATAGCACGCCGTTTTTCATCATTTTTGAGGATTTGAAAAAAAATGAAAAAAAAAAAAAACATGGGTTATAGTCCATCGTTTTTTGAAAAATTGAAAAAAATGTTAACCTCGTTTTTCATCATTTTCGACCATGGGCTATAGCCCCTACCGTACGGCATACTATAGCACGCCGTTTTTCATCATTTTTGAGGATTTAAAAAAAAAAAAAAAAAAAAAACATGGGTTATAGTCCATCGTTTTTTGAAATTTTGAAAAAAAATGTTAACCTCGTTTTTCATCATTTTCGACCATGGGCTATAGCCCCTACCGTACGGCATACTATAGCACGCCGTTTTTCATTATTTTTGAGGATTTGAAAAAAATGAAAAAAAAAGAAAAACATGGGTTATAGTCCATCGTTTTTTGAAATTTTGAAAAAAAATGTTAACCTCGTTTTTCATCATTTTCGACCATGGGCTATAGCCCCTACCGTACGGCATACTATAGCACGCCGTTTTTCATCATTTTTGAGGATTTGAAAAAAATGAAAAAAAAAATGAAACATGGGTTATAGTCCATCGTTTTTTGAAATTTTGAAAAAAAATGTTAACCTCGTTTTTCATCATTTTCGACCATGGGCTATAGCCCCTACCGTACGGCATACTATAGCACGCCGTTTTTCATCATTTTTGAGGATTTGAAAAAAATGAAAAAAAAAATGAAACATGGGTTATAGTCCATCGTTTTTTGAAATTTTGAAAAAAAATGTTAACCTCGTTTTTCATCATTTTCGACCATGGGCTATAGCCCCTACCGTACGGCATACTATAGCACGCTGTTTTTCATCATTTTTGAGGATTTGAAAAAAAGAAAAAAAAAAAAAAACATGGGTTATAGTCCATCGTTTTTTGAAATTTTGAAAAAAAATGTTAACCTTGTTTTTCATCATTTTCGACCATGGGCTATAGCCCCTACCGTACGGCATACTATAGCACGCCGTTTTTCATCATTTTTGAGGATTTGAAAAAAAATGAAAAAAAAAAAAAACATGGGTTATAGTCCATCGTTTTTTGAAAAATTGAAAAAAATGTTAACCTCGTTTTTCATCATTTTCGACCATGGGCTATAGCCCCTACCGTACGGCATACTATAGCACGCCGTTTTTCATCATTTTTGAGGATTTAAAAAAAAAAAAAAAAAAAAAACATGGGTTATAGTCCATCGTTTTTTGAAATTTTGAAAAAAAATGTTAACCTCGTTTTTCATCATTTTCGACCATGGGCTATAGCCCCTACCGTACGGCATACTATAGCACGCCGTTTTTCATCATTTTTGAGGATTTGAAAAAAATGAAAAAAAAAATGAAACATGGGTTATAGTCCATCGTTTTTTGAAATTTTGAAAAAAAATGTTAACCTCGTTTTTCATCATTTTCGACCATGGGCTATAGCCCCTACCGTACGGCATACTATAGCACGCCGTTTTTCATCATTTTTGAGGATTTGAAAAAAATGAAAAAAAAAATGAAACATGGGTTATAGTCCATCGTTTTTTGAAATTTTGAAAAAAAATGTTAACCTCGTTTTTCATCATTTTCGACCATGGGCTATAGCCCCTACCGTACGGCATACTATAGCACGCTGTTTTTCATCATTTTTGAGGATTTGAAAAAAATGTAAAAAAAAAAAAAAAACATGGGTTATAGTCCATCGTTTTTTGAAAAATTGAAAAAACAAATTAACCTCGTTTTTCATCATTTTTGAACATGGGCTATAGCCCATACCGTACGGCATACTATAGCACGCCGTTTTTCATCATTTTTGAGGATTTGAAAAACAAAAAAACAAAAAAAAAACATGGGTTATAGCCCATCGTTTTTTGAAATTTTGGGAAAATAAAATAACCTTGTTTTTCATCATTTTTGAACATGGGCTATAGCCCATATCGTACGGCATACTATAGCACGCCGTTTTTCATCATTTTTGAGGATTTGAAAAAAATGGAAAAAGAAAACATGGGTTATAGCCCATCGTTTTTTGAAATTTTGAATTTTTTTTTTTTAAATTAACCTTGTTTTTCTTCATTTTTGAACATGGGCTATAGCCCATACCGTATGGCATACTATAGCACGCCGTTTTTCATCATTTTTGAGGATTTGAAAAAAATGAAAAAAAAAAAAAAAACATGGGTTATAGCCCATCGTTTTTTGAAATTTTGAAGAAAATAAAAAGAACTCGTTTTTCATCATTTTTGAACATGGGCTATAACCCCTACCGTACGGCAAACTATAGCACGCCGTTTTTCATCATTTTTGAGGATTTGAAAAAAATGAAGAAAAAAAAAACATGGGTTATAGTCCATCGTTTTTTGAAATTTTGAAAAAAAATGTTAACCTTGTTTTTCATCATTTTCGACCATGGGCTATAGCCCCTACCGTACGGCATACTATAGCACGCCGTTTTTCATCATTTTTGAGGATTTGAAAAAAAAAAAAAAAAAAAAAACATGGGTTATAGTCCATCGTTTTTTGAAATTTTGAAAAAAAATGTTAACCTTGTTTTTCATCATTTTCGACCATGGGCTATAGCCCCTACCGTACGGCATACTATAGCACGCCGTTTTTCATCATTTTTGAGGATTTGAAAAAAATGAAAAAAAAAAAAAACATGGGTTATAGTCCATCGTTTTTTGAAAAATTGAAAAAAAATGTTAACCTCGTTTTTCATCATTTTCGACCATGGGCTATAGCCCCTACCGTACGGCATACTATAGCACGCCGTTTTTCATCATTTTTGAGGATTTGAAAAAAATGAAGAAAAAAAACAAAACATGGGTTATAGTCCATAGTTTTTTGAAAAATTGAAAAAAAATGTTAACCTTGTTTTTCATCATTTTCGACCATGGGCTATAGCCCCTACCGTACGGCATACTATAGCACGCCGTTTTTCATCATTTTTGAGGATTTGAAAAAAATGAAGAAAAAAAAAAAAACATGGGTTATAGTCCATCGTTTTTTAAAATTTTGAAAAAAAATGTTAACCTCGTTTTTCATCATTTTCGACCATGGGCTATAGCCCCTACCGTACGGCATACTATAGCACGCCTTTTTTCATCATTTTTGAGGATCTGAAAAAAATGAAAAAAAAAAAAAACATGGGTTATAGTCCATCGTTTTTTGAAATTTTGAAAAAAAATGTTAACCTCGTTTTTCATCATTTTCGACAATGGGCTATAACCCCTACCGTACGGCAAACTATAGCACGCCGTTTTTCATCATTTTTGAGGATTTGAAAAAAATGAAGAAAAAAAAAACATGGGTTATAGTCCATCGTTCTTTGAAATTTTGAAAAAAAATGTTAACCTCGTTTTTCATCATTATCGACCATGGGCTATAGCCCCTACCGTACGGCATACTATAGCACGCCGTTTTTCATCATTTTTGAGGATTTGAAAAAAATGAAAAAAAAACAAAACATGGGTTATAGTCCATCGTTTTTTGAAAAATTGAAAAAAAAATGTTAACCTCGTTTTTCATCATTTTCGACCATGGGCTATAGCCCCTACTGTACGGCATACTATAGCACGCCGTTTTTCATCATTTTTGAGGATTTGAAAAAAAAAAAAAAAAAAAAAACATGGGTTATAGTCCATCGTTTTTTGAAATTTTGAAAAAAAATGTTAACCTCGTTTTTCATCATTTTCGACAATGGGCTATAACCCCTACCGTACGGCAAACTATAGCACGCCGTTTTTCATCATTTTTGAGGATTTGAAAAAAATGAAGAAAAAAAAAACATGGGTTATAGTCCATCGTTTTTTGAAATTTTGAAAAAAAATGTTAACCTTGTTTTTCATCATTTTCGACCATGGGCTATAGCCCCTACCGTACGGCATACTATAGCACGCCGTTTTTCATCATTTTTGAGGATTTGAAAAAAAAAAAAAAAAAAAAAACATGGGTTATAGTCCATCGTTTTTTGAAATTTTGAAAAAAAATGTTAACCTTGTTTTTCATCATTTTCGACCATGGGCTATAGCCCCTACCGTACGGCATACTATAGCACGCCGTTTTTCAACATTTTTGAGGATTTGAAAAAAATGAAAAAAAAAAAAAACATGGGTTATAGTCCATCGTTTTTTGAAAAATTGAAAAAAAATGTTAACCTCGTTTTTCATCATTTTCGACCATGGGCTATAGCCCCTACCGTACGGCATACTATAGCACGCCGTTTTTCATCATTTTTGAGGATTTAAAAAAAAAAAAAAAAAAAAAAACATGGGTTATAGTCCATCGTTTTTTGAAATTTTGAAAAAAAATGTTAACCTCGTTTTTCATCATTTTCGACCATGGGCTATAGCCCCTACCGTACGGCATACTATAGCACGCCGTTTTTCATCATTTTTGAGGATTTGAAAAAAATGAAAAAAAAAAAAAACATGGGTTATAGTCCATCGTTTTTTGAAAAATTGAAAAAAAATGTTAACCTCGTTTTTCATCATTTTCGACCATGGGCTATAGCCCCTACCGTACGGCATACTATAGCACGCCGTTTTTCATCATTTTTGAGGATTTGAAAAAAATGAAGAAAAAAAACAAAACATGGGTTATAGTCCATCGTTTTTTGAAATTTTGAAAAAAAATGTTAACCTCGTTTTTCATCATTTTCGACCATGGGCTATAGCCCCTACCGTACGGCATACTATAGCACGCCGTTTTTCATCATTTTTGAGGATCTGAAAAAAATGAAAAAAAAAAAAAACATGGGTTATAGTCCATCGTTTTTTGAAATTTTGAAAAAAAATGTTAACCTCGTTTTTCATCATTTTCGACAATGGGCTATAACCCCTACCGTACGGCAAACTATAGCACGCCGTTTTTCATCATTTTTGAGGATTTGAAAAAAATGAAGAAAAAAAAAACATGGGTTATAGTCCATCGTTTTTTGAAATTTTGAAAAAAAATGTTAACCTCGTTTTTCATCATTATCGACCATGGGCTATAGCCCCTACCGTACGGCATACTATAGCAGCCGTTTTTCATCATTTTTGAGGATTTGAAAAAAAAAAAAAAAAAAAAAACATGGGTTATAGTCCATCGTTTTTTGAAATTTTGAAAAAAAAATGTTAACCTTGTTTTTCATCATTTTCGACCATGGGCTATAGCCCCTACCGTACGGCATACTATATAGCACGCCGTTTTTCATCATTTTTGAGGATTTGAAAAAAATGAAAAAAAAAAAAAACATGGGTTATAGTCCATCGTTTTTTGAAAAATTGAAAAAAAATGTTAACCTCGTTTTTCATCATTTTCGACCATGGGCTATAGCCCCTACCGTACGGCATACTATAGCACGCCGTTTTTCATCATTTTTGAGGATTTGAAAAAAATGAAGAAAAAAAACAAAACATGGGTTATAGTCCATAGTTTTTTGAAAAATTGAAAAAAAAATGTTAACCTCGTTTTTCATCATTTTCGACCATGGGCTATAGCCCCTACCGTACGGCATACTATAGCACGCCGTTTTTCATCATTTTTGAGGATTTGAAAAAAATGAAGAAAAAAAAAAAAACATGGGTTATAGTCCATCGTTTTTTGAAATTTTGAAAAAAAATGTTAACCTCGTTTTTCATCATTTTCGACCATGGGCTATAGCCCCTACCGTACGGCATACTATAGCACGCCGTTTTTCATCATTTTTGAGGATCTGAAAAAAAAAAAGAAAAAAAAAAAACATGGGTTATAGTCCATCGTTTTTTGAAATTTTGAAAAAAAATGTTAACCTCGTTTTTCATCATTTTCGACAATGGGCTATAACCCCTACCGTACGGCAAACTATAGCACGCCGTTTTTCATCATTTTTGAGGATTTGAAAAAAATGAAGAAAAAAAAAACATGGGTTATAGTCCATCGTTTTTTGAAATTTTGAAAATAAATGTTAACCTTGTTTTTCATCATTTTCGACCATGGGCTATAGCCCCTACCGTACGGCATACTATAGCACGCCGTTTTTCATCATTTTTGAGGATTTGAAAAAAAAAAAAAAAAAAAAAACATGGGTTATAGTCCATCGTTTTTTGAAATTTTGAAAAAAAAATGTTAACCTTGTTTTTCATCATTTTCGACCATGGGCTATAGCCCCTACCGTACGGCATACTATAGCACGCCGTTTTTCATCATTTTTGAGGATTTGAAAAAAATGAAAAAAAAAAAAAACATGGGTTATAGTCCATCGTTTTTTGAAAAATTTAAAAAAAATGTTAACCTCGTTTTTCATCATTTTCGACCATGGGCTATAGCCCCTACCGTACGGCATACTATAGCACGCCGTTTTTCATCATTTTTGAGGATTTGAAAAAAATGAAGAAAAAAAACAAAACATGGGTTATAGTCCATAGTTTTTTGAAAAATTGAAAAAAAAATGTTAACCTCGTTTTTCATCATTTTCGACCATGGGCTATAGCCCCTACCGTACGGCATACTATAGCACGCCGTTTTTCATCATTTTTGAGGATTTGAAAAAAATGAAGAAAAAGAAAAAAACATGGGTTATAGTCCATCGTTTTTTGAAATTTTGAAAAAAAATGTTAACCTCGTTTTTCATCATTTTCGACCATGGGCTATAGCCCCTACCGTACGGCATACTATAGCACGCCGTTTTTCATCATTTTTGAGGATCTGAAAAAAATGAAAAAAAAAAAAAACATGGGTTATAGTCCATCGTTTTTTGAAATTTTGAAAAAAAATGTTAACCTCGTTTTTCATCATTATCGACCATGGGCTATAGCCCCTACCGTACGGCATACTATAGCACGCCGTTTTTCATCATTTTTGAGGATTTGAAAAAAATGAAAAAAAAACAAAACATGGGTTATAGTCCATCGTTTTTTGAAAAATTGAAAAAAAAATGTTAACCTCGTTTTTCATCATTTTCGACCATGGGCTATAGCCCCTACTGTACGGCATACTATAGCACGCCGTTTTTCATCATTTTTGAGGATTTGAAAAAAATGAAAAAAAAAAAAACATGGGTTATAGTCCATCGTTTTTTTAAATTTTGAAAAAAAATGTTAACCTCGTTTTTCATCATTTTCGACAATGGGCTATAACCCCTACCGTACGGCAAACTATAGCACGCCGTTTTTCATCATTTTTGAGGATTTGAAAAAAATGAAGAAAAAAAAAACATGGGTTATAGTCCATCGTTTTTTGAAATTTTGAAAAAAAATGTTAACCTTGTTTTTCATCATTTTCGACCATGGGCTATAGCCCCTACCGTACGGCATACTATAGCACGCCGTTTTTCATCATTTTTGAGGATTTGAAAAAAAAAAAAAAAAAAAAACATGGGTTATAGTCCATCGTTTTTTGAAATTTTGAAAAAAAATGTTAACCTTGTTTTTCATCATTTTCGACCATGGGCTATAGCCCCTACCGTACGGCATACTATAGCACGCCGTTTTTCATCATTTTTGAGGATTTGAAAAAAATGAAAAAAAAAAAAAACATGGGTTATAGTCCATCGTTTTTTGAAAAATTGAAAAAAATGTTAACCTCGTTTTTCATCATTTTCGACCATGGGCTATAGCCCCTACCGTACGGCATACTATAGCACGCCGTTTTTCATCATTTTTGAGGATTTGAAAAAAATGAAGAAAAAAAACAAAACATGGGTTATAGTCCATCGTTTTTTGAAATTTTGAAAAAAAATGTTAACCTCGTTTTTCATCATTTTCGACCATGGGCTATAGCCCCTACCGTACGGCATACTATAGCACGCCGTTTTTCATCATTTTTGAGGATTTGAAAAAAATGAAAAAAAAACAAAACATGGGTTATAGTCCATCGTTTTTTGAAAAATTGAAAAAAAAATGTTAACCTCGTTTTTCATCATTTTCGACCATGGGCTATAGCCCCTACTGTACGGCATACTATAGCACGCCGTTTTTCATCATTTTTGAGGATTTGAAAAAAATGAAAAAAAAAAAAACATGGGTTATAGTCCATCGTTTTTTTAAATTTTGAAAAAAAATGTTAACCTCGTTTTTCATCATTTTCGACAATGGGCTATAACCCCTACCGTACGGCAAACTATAGCACGCCGTTTTTCATCATTTTTGAGGATTTGAAAAAAATGAAGAAAAAAAAAACATGGGTTATAGTCCATCGTTTTTTGAAATTTTGAAAAAAAATGTTAACCTTGTTTTTCATCATTTTCGACCATGGGCTATAGCCCCTACCGTACGGCATAC
Source organism: Protomyctophum parallelum (assembly GCF_964188405.1). Classification (NCBI taxonomy): domain Eukaryota; kingdom Metazoa; phylum Chordata; class Actinopteri; order Myctophiformes; family Myctophidae; genus Protomyctophum; species Protomyctophum parallelum. The sequence continues at coordinate 10,012,193 of NC_139704.1, read as the reverse complement.
TATAGCACGCCGTTTTTCATCATTTTTGAGGATTTGAAAAAAAAAAAAAAAAAAAAACATGGGTTATAGTCCATCGTTTTTTGAAATTTTGAAAAAAAATGTTAACCTTGTTTTTCATCATTTTCGACCATGGGCTATAGCCCCTACCGTACGGCATACTATAGCACGCCGTTTTTCATCATTTTTGAGGATTTGAAAAAAATGAAAAAAAAAAAAAACATGGGTTATAGTCCATCGTTTTTTGAAAAATTGAAAAAAATGTTAACCTCGTTTTTCATCATTTTCGACCATGGGCTATAGCCCCTACCGTACGGCATACTATAGCACGCCGTTTTTCATCATTTTTGAGGATTTGAAAAAAATGAAGAAAAAAAACAAAACATGGGTTATAGTCCATCGTTTTTTGAAATTTTGAAAAAAAATGTTAACCTCGTTTTTCATCATTTTCGACCATGGGCTATAGCCCCTACCGTACGGCATACTATAGCACGCCGTTTTTCATCATTTTTGAGGATTTAAAAAAAAAAAAAAAAAAAAAACATGGGTTATAGTCCATCGTTTTTTGAAATTTTGAAAAAAAATGTTAACCTCGTTTTTCATCATTTTCGACCATGGGCTATAGCCCCTACCGTACGGCATACTATAGCACGCCGTTTTTCATCATTTTTGAGGATTTGAAAAAAAAAAAAAAAAAAAAAACATGGGTTATAGTCCATCGTTTTTTGAAATTTTGAAAAAAAATGTTAACCTTGTTTTTCATCATTTTCGACCATGGGCTATAGCCCCTACCGTACGGCATACTATAGCACGCCGTTTTTCATCATTTTTGAGGATTTGAAAAAAATGAAAAAAAAAAAAAACATGGGTTATAGTCCATCGTTTTTTGAAAAATTGAAAAAAAATGTTAACCTCGTTTTTCATCATTTTCGACCATGGGCTATAGCCCCTACCGTACGGCATACTATAGCACGCCGTTTTTCATCATTTTTGAGGATTTGAAAAAAATGAAGAAAAAAAACAAAACATGGGTTATAGTCCATCGTTTTTTGAAATTTTGAAAAAAAATGTTAACCTCGTTTTTCATCATTTTCGACCATGGGCTATAGCCCCTACCGTATGGCATACTATAGCACGCCGTTTTTCATCATTTTTGAGGATTTGAAAAAAATTAAAAAAAAAAAAAAAACATGGGTTATAGTCCATCGTTTTTTGAAATTTTGAAAAAAAATGTTAACCTCGTTTTTCATCATTTTCGACCATGGGCTATAGCCCCTACCGTACGGCATACTATAGCACGCCGTTTTTCATTATTTTTGAGGATTTGAAAAAAAAGAAAAAAAAAGAAAAACATGGGTTATAGTCCATCGTTTTTTGAAATTTTGAAAAAAAATGTTAACCTCGTTTTTCATCATTTTCGACCATGGGCTATAGCCCCTACCGTACGGCATACTATAGCACGCCGTTTTTCATCATTTTTGAGGATTTGAAAAAAATGAAAAAAAAAATGAAACATGGGTTATAGTCCATCGTTTTTTGAAATTTTGAAAAAAAATGTTAACCTCGTTTTTCATCATTTTCGACCATGGGCTATAGCCCCTACCGTACGGCATACTATAGCACGCTGTTTTTCATCATTTTTGAGGATTTGAAAAAAATGAAAAAAAAAAAAAAAACATGGGTTATAGTCCATCGTTTTTTGAAAAATTGAAAAAACAAATTAACCTCGTTTTTCATCATTTTTGAACATGGGCTATAGCCCATACCGTACGGCATACTATAGCACGCCGTTTTTCATCATTTTTGAGGATTAAAAAAAAAAAAAAAAAAAAAAAAAACATGGGTTATAGCCCATCGTTTTTTGAAATTTTGGGAAAATAAAATAACCTTGTTTTTCATCATTTTTGAACATGGGCTATAGCCCATATCGTACGGCATACTATAGCACGCCGTTTTTCATCATTTTTGAGGATTTGAAAAAAATGGAAAAAAAAAACATGGGTTATAGCCCATCGTTTTTTGAAATTTTGAATTTTTTTTTTTTAAATTAACCTTGTTTTTCTTCATTTTTGAACATGGGCTATAGCCCATACCGTATGGCATACTATAGCACGCCGTTTTTCATCATTTTTGAGGATTTGAAAAAAATGAAAAAAAAAAAAAAAACATGGGTTATAGCCCATCGTTTTTTGAAATTTTGAAGAAAATAAAAAGAACTCGTTTTTCATCATTTTTGAACATGGGCTATAACCCCTACCGTACGGCAAACTATAGCACGCCGTTTTTCATCATTTTTGAGGATTTGAAAAAAATGAAGAAAAAAAAAACATGGGTTATAGTCCATCGTTTTTTGAAATTTTGAAAAAAAATGTTAACCTTGTTTTTCATCATTTTCGACCATGGGCTATAGCCCCTACCGTACGGCATACTATAGCACGCCGTTTTTCATCATTTTTGAGGATTTGAAAAAAAAAAAAAAAAAAAAAACATGGGTTATAGTCCATCGTTTTTTGAAATTTTGAAAAAAAATGTTAACCTTGTTTTTCATCATTTTCGACCATGGGCTATAGCCCCTACCGTACGGCATACTATAGCACGCCGTTTTTCATCATTTTTGAGGATTTGAAAAAAATGAAAAAAAAAAAAAACATGGGTTATAGTCCATCGTTTTTTGAAAAATTGAAAAAAAATGTTAACCTCGTTTTTCATCATTTTCGACCATGGGCTATAGCCCCTACCGTACGGCATACTATAGCACGCCGTTTTTCATCATTTTTGAGGATTTGAAAAAAATGAAGAAAAAAAACAAAACATGGGTTATAGTCCATAGTTTTTTGAAAAATTGAAAAAAAATGTTAACCTCGTTTTTCATCATTTTCGACCATGGGCTATAGCCCCTACCGTACGGCATACTATAGCACGCCGTTTTTCATCATTTTTGAGGATTTGAAAAAAATTAAGAAAAAAAAAAAAACATGGGTTATAGTCCATCGTTTTTTGAAATTTTGAAAAAAAATGTTAACCTCGTTTTTCATCATTTTCGACCATGGGCTATAGCCCCTACCGTACGGCATACTATAGCACGCCGTTTTTCATCATTTTTGAGGATCTGAAAAAAATGAAAAAAAAAAAAAACATGGGTTATAGTCCATCGTTTTTTGAAATTTTGAAAAAAAATGTTAACCTCGTTTTTCATCATTTTCGACAATGGGCTATAACCCCTACCGTACGGCAAACTATAGCACGCCGTTTTTCATCATTTTTGAGGATTTGAAAAAAATGAAGAAAAAAAAAACATGGGTTATAGTCCATCGTTTTTTGAAATTTTGAAAAAAAATGTTAACCTCGTTTTTCATCATTATCGACCATGGGCTATAGCCCCTACCGTACGGCATACTATAGCACGCCGTTTTTCATCATTTTTGAGGATTTGAAAAAAATGAAAAAAAAACAAAACATGGGTTATAGTCCATCGTTTTTTGAAAAATTGAAAAAAAAATGTTAACCTCGTTTTTCATCATTTTCGACCATGGGCTATAGCCCCTACTGTACGGCATACTATAGCACGCCGTTTTTCATCATTTTTGAGGATTTGAAAAAAATGAAAAAAAAAAAAACATGGGTTATAGTCCATCGTTTTTTTAAATTTTGAAAAAAAATGTTAACCTCGTTTTTCATCATTTTCGACAATGGGCTATAACCCCTACCGTACGGCAAACTATAGCACGCCGTTTTTCATCATTTTTGAGGATTTGAAAAAAATGAAAAAAAAAAAAACATGGGTTATAGTCCATCGTTTTTTGAAATTTTGAAAAAAAATGTTAACCTTGTTTTTCATCATTTTCGACCATGGGCTATAGCCCCTACCGTACGGCATACTATAGCACGCCGTTTTTCATCATTTTTGAGGATTTGAAAAAAATGAAAAAAAAAAAAAACATGGGTTATAGTCCATCGTTTTTTGAAAAATTGAAAAAAATGTTAACCTCGTTTTTCATCATTTTCGACCATGGGCTATAGCCCCTACCGTACGGCATACTATAGCACGCCGTTTTTCATCATTTTTGAGGATTTGAAAAAAATGAAGAAAAAAAACAAAACATGGGTAATAGTCCATCTTTTTTTGAAATTTTGAAAAAAAATGTTAACCTCGTTTTTCATCATTTTCGACCATGGGCTATAGCCCCTACCGTACGGCATACTATAGCACGCCGTTTTTCATCATTTTTGAGGATTAAAAAAAAAAAAAAAAAAAAAAACATGGGTTATAGTCCATCGTTTTTTGAAATTTTGAAAAAAAATGTTAACCTCGTTTTTCATCATTTTCGACCATGGGCTATAGCCCCTACCGTACGGCATACTATAGCACGCCGTTTTTCATCATTTTTGAGGATCTGAAAAAAATGAAAAAAAAAAAAAACATGGGTTATAGTCCATCGTTTTTTGAAATTTTGAAAAAAAATGTTAACCTCGTTTTTCATCATTTTCGACAATGGGCTATAACCCCTACCGTACGGCAAACTATAGCACGCCGTTTTTCATCATTTTTGAGGATTTGAAAAAAATGAAGAAAAAAAAAACATGGGTTATAGTCCATCGTTTTTTGAAATTTTGAAAAAAAATGTTAACCTCGTTTTTCATCATTATCGACCATGGGCTATAGCCCCTACCGTACGGCATACTATAGCACGCCGTTTTTCATCATTTTTGAGGATTTGAAAAAAATGAAAAAAAAAACAAAACATGGGTTATAGTCCATCGTTTTTTGAAAAATTGAAAAAAAAATGTTAACCTCGTTTTTCATCATTTTCGACCATGGGCTATAGCCCCTACTGTACGGCATACTATAGCACGCCGTTTTTCATCATTTTTGAGGATTTGAAAAAAATGAAAAAAAAAAAAACATGGGTTATAGTCCATCGTTTTTTTAAATTTTGAAAAAAAATGTTAACCTCGTTTTTCATCATTTTCGACAATGGGCTATAACCCCTACCGTACGGCAAACTATAGCACGCCGTTTTTCATCATTTTTGAGGATTTGAAAAAAATGAAGAAAAAAAAAACATGGGTTATAGTCCATCGTTTTTTGAAATTTTGAAAAAAAATGTTAACCTTGTTTTTCATCATTTTCGACCATGGGCTATAGCCCCTACCGTACGGCATACTATAGCACGCCGTTTTTCATCATTTTTGAGGATTTGAAAAAAATGAAAAAAAAAAAAAACATGGGTTATAGTCCATCGTTTTTTGAAAAATTGAAAAAAATGTTAACCTCGTTTTTCATCATTTTCGACCATGGGCTATAGCCCCTACCGTACGGCATACTATAGCACGCCGTTTTTCATCATTTTTGAGGATTTGAAAAAAATGAAGAAAAAAAACAAAACATGGGTTATAGTCCATCTTTTTTTGAAATTTTGAAAAAAAATGTTAACCTCGTTTTTCATCATTTTCGACCATGGGCTATAGCCCCTACCGTACGGCATACTATAGCACGCCGTTTTTCATCATTTTTGAGGATTAAAAAAAAAAAAAAAAAAAAAAACATGGGTTATAGTCCATCGTTTTTTGAAATTTTGAAAAAAAATGTTAACCTCGTTTTTCATCATTTTCGACCATGGGCTATAGCCCCTACCGTACGGCATACTATAGCACGCCGTTTTTCATCATTTTTGAGGATTTGAAAAAAAAAAAAAAAAAAAAAACATGGGTTATAGTCCATCGTTTTTTGAAATTTTGAAAAAAAATGTTAACCTTGTTTTTCATCATTTTCGACCATGGGCTATAGCCCCTACCGTACGGCATACTATAGCACGCCGTTTTTCATCATTTTTGAGGATTTGAAAAAAATGAAAAAAAAAAAAAACATGGGTTATAGTCCATCGTTTTTTGAAAAATTGAAAAAAAATGTTAACCTCGTTTTTCATCATTTTCGACCATGGGCTATAGCCCCTACCGTACGGCATACTATAGCACGCCGTTTTTCATCATTTTTGAGGATTTGAAAAAAATGAAGAAAAAAAACAAAACATGGGTTATAGTCCATCGTTTTTTGAAATTTTGAAAAAAAATGTTAACCTCGTTTTTCATCATTTTCGACCATGGGCTATAGCCCCTACCGTACGGCATACTATAGCACGCCGTTTTTCATCATTTTTGAGGATTTAAAAAAAATTAAAAAAAAAAAACATGGGTTATATATAGTCCATCGTTTTTTGAAATTTTGAAAAAAAATGTTAACCTCGTTTTTCATCATTTTCGACCATGGGCTATAGCCCCTACCGTATGGCATACTATAGCACGCCGTTTTTCATCATTTTTGAGGATTTGAAAAAAATTAAAAAAAAAAAAAAAACATGGGTTATAGTCCATCGTTTTTTGAAATTTTGAAAAAAAATGTTAACCTCGTTTTTCATCATTTTCGACCATGGGCTATAGCCCCTACCGTACGGCATACTATAGCACGCCGTTTTTCATCATTTTTGAGGATTTGAAAAAAATGAAAAAAAAAAATGAAACATGGGTTATAGTCCATCGTTTTTTGAAATTTTGAAAAAAAATGTTAACCTCGTTTTTCATCATTTTCGACCATGGGCTATAGCCCCTACCGTACGGCATACTATAGCACGCTGTTTTTCATCATTTTTGAGGATTTGAAAAAAATGAAAAAAAAAAAAAAAACATGGGTTATAGTCCATCGTTTTTTGAAAAATTGAAAAAACAAATTAACCTCGTTTTTCATCATTTTTGAACATGGGCTATAGCCCATACCGTACGGCATACTATAGCACGCCGTTTTTCATCATTTTTGAGGATTTGGAAAAAAAAAAAAAAAAAAAAAAACATGGGTTATAGCCCATCGTTTTTTGAAATTTTGGGAAAATAAAATAACCTTGTTTTTCATCATTTTTGAACATGGGCTATAGCCCATATCGTACGGCATACTATAGCACGCCGTTTTTCATCATTTTTGAGGATTTGAAAAAAATGGAAAAAAAAAAACATGGGTTATAGCCCATCGTTTTTTGAAATTTTGATTTTTTTTTTTTTAAATTAACCTTGTTTTTCTTCATTTTTGAACATGGGCTATAGCCCATACCGTATGGCATACTATAGCACGCCGTTTTTCATCATTTTTGAGGATTTGAAAAAAATGAAAAAAAAAAAAAAAACATGGGTTATAGCCCATCGTTTTTTGAAATTTTGAAGAAAATAAAAAGAACTCGTTTTTCATCATTTTTGAACATGGGCTATAGCCCATACCATACGGCATACTATAGCACGCCGTTTTTCATCGTTTTTGAGGATTAAAAAAAAAAAAAAAAAAAAAAAACATGGGTTATAGCCCATTGTTTTTTGAAATTTTGAAAAAAAAAATAACCTCGTTTTTCATCATTTTTGAACATGGGCTATAGCCCATACCGTACGGCATACTATAGCACGCCGTTTTTCATCATTTTTGAGGATTTGAAAAAAATGGAAAAAAAAAAAAACATGGGTTATAGCCCATCGTTTTTTGAAATTTTGAAGAAAAAAAAAAGAACTCGTTTTTCATCATTTTTGAACATGGGCTATAGCCCATACCATACGGCATACTATAGCACGCCATTTTTCATCGTTTTTGAGGATTTGAAATAAAATAAAATAAAAAAAACATGGGTTATAGCCCATCGTTTTTTGAAATTTTGAAAAAAAAAAATTAACCTTGTTTTTCTTCATTTTTGAACATGGGCTATAGCCCATACCGTATGGCATACTATAGCACGCCGTTTTTCATCCTTTTTGAGGATTTGAAAAAAATGAAGAAAAAAAAACAAAACATGGGTTATAGCCCATCGTTTTTTGATGTATAGCAGTGGCTCACAGCCTCAGCCTGATGACCTCAAAAGTCTCATATCTCCCCTGAGCCATAGGCAGTTGCTTTGGCTTAGTGGTTAAGATGTTGTCCTTCAGTGCAGGTGACCTGTGTTCGATTCCTGGGTGTTACACTCTGATGAACGTGATTCTATGTTCAACTCTTGATTCTTTCAACTTTACTAGGCAGATGTTACTGAGTGATGGTGTAGTAGGGGTTATTCCGCACAGAGAGTTCATTTTCAAATCCCACTCTTCCTAAAGTTTAATGCTAGTTATTGAGCTTCATTTACTGCTATTCTAGCAGTGGCTCACAGCCTCAGCCTGATTACCTCAAAACTCTAATTGTCGTAGTGGTTAAGATGTTGGCTTTCCACGTGGGAGACCAGGGTTCGATTCCCGGCTGTTACACTATCATATAAAAGAAGACCTCAACAGTGCTAAGAAACATCTGATTAATATGATTCTGTGTTATTTAAACTTTACTAACTGAAGGCTAACGAACAAAAGATCACTTCAAAATGACCAGGAGACTTTGCCTGAGAGTGTCTGACTGATGGTGCAATGGTCTAATCATCAGGCTTTCAGTACAGACATTCCATGTTCAAGTCCTGTTCCTCCTACAGCTCAATGCTGCAGTAATTTGAACTTTTCAAGGCTTGAATGAAAAATAAAAACTCAAAAGCACCAGGAGACATCTGCTGAATGCCCAAAGGTGCCTTGGCGTAATGGTGTGGAGCGCTTGACCCGTTGCCTCTGCTACAGGCAGTTGGCAGGTTCAAGTCCCATGTCATGACATCAAGGTGCTGGAGGACCATCGGGAGAGGGTGCTCTCTCCCCCTGTTTCCTGAGATGTAACGGTTGGGGCTTATGTCTGAAAGAACCCTGTCCAGCTAACCTTTTACCATGAAAATGTCCAATTTAACATACTCTTACCACCTCTCAGTTTGCCCTTTTCCAACTGGCCTGGAAGCCAGACATAAAAGAGGGACTTTCCAACCAAGTTTTGGCCCAGTATGCAAATAGACAGACTATTCTTTCTGTCAGATGATGGGCCAAATTGCTATTTTATTTTTAAACGTTTGACCTAATTCTTATCTGTAAAATTTTAGGTGGACAGGGTTCTTTCAAACATAACCCCCAACTGCTACTTTTCAGGAAACAGGGGGAGAGAGCACCGTCTCCCGATGGTCCTCACTAGTACCTTGCATGGGACTTGAACCTGCAGGCAGGTGGTAGCAGAGGCTACCGATCAAGCACACCACACCATTGAGCTAAGGCACCTTGGGGCAATCAGCAGATGTCTCCTGGTGCTTATGAGTTTTTATTTTTTATTCTAGCCTTGAAAAGTTCAAATTACTGCAGCATTGGTTGAGTATTAGTTTTGAACCAGTAACCTTTGGATTATGAACCTCAGATTTATCTTTTGAGCCACATCAGCATGTAAGGTACAATCGGGAACTTATATTTAACCAGCCGTTTAGAATTTAGATGGACAGTGAAAATGTTCTTCAGGAGAATTGAACCCGGAATGTTCTGCTTATAAACCCCAGGTTTATCTACGATGCCACACTGGCATGTGAGGTACAATCGGGAACTTATATTTAACCATCCGTTTAGAATTTAGATGGACAGTTCTGTTTATAAACGTCTAAAACAAGTCTAAAAATAGACGTGTTTTAGACGTCTGTTTTGAGGATATGAAAAAAACAAAAAAAAACATGGGTTATAGCCCATCGTTTTTTGAAACTTTGAAAAAAAAAAAAAAAACTAGTTTTTCATCATTTTTGAACATGGGCTATAGCCCATACCGTACGGCATACTATAGCACGCCGTCTTTCATCATTTTTGAGGATTTGAAAAAAATGAAAAAAAACAAAAAAAACATGGGTTATAGCCCATCGTTTTTTGAAATTTTGAAAAAAAAAAAAAAAAACTCGTTTTTCATCATTTTTGAACATGGGCTATAGCCCATACCGTACAGCATACTATAGCACGCCGTTTTTCATCATTTTTGAGGATTTGAAAAAAAAAAAAAAAAAAAAAAACATGGGTTATAGCCCATCGTTTTTTGAAATTTTGGGAAAATAAAATAACCTTGTTTTTTATCATTTTTGAACATGGGCTATAGCCCATATCGTACGGCATACTATAGCACGCTGTTTTTCATAATTTTTGAGGATTTGAAAAAAATGAAAAAAAAAAAAAAAACATGGGTTATAGTCCACCGTTTTTTGAAAAATTGAAAAAAAAAATTAACCTCGTTTTTCATCATTTTCGACCATGGGCTATAGCCCCTACCGTACGGCATACTATAGCACGCTGTTTTTCATCATTTTTGAGGATTTGAAAAAAAAAAAAAAAAAAAAAAACATGGGTTATAATCCATCGTTTTTTGAAATTTTGAAAAAAAAGTGTTAACCTCGTTTTTCATCATTTTCGACCATGGGCTATAGCCCCTACCGTACGGCATACTATAGCACGCCGTTTTTCATCATTTTTGAGGATCTGAAAAAAATGAAAAAAAAAAAAAACATGGGTTATAGTCCATCGTTTTTTGAAATTTTGAAAAAAAATGTTAACCTCGTTTTTCATCATTTTCGACAATGGGCTATAACCCCTACCGTACGGCAAACTATAGCACGCCGTTTTTCATCATTTTTGAGGATTTGAAAAAAATGAAGAAAAAAAAAACATGGGTTATAGTCCATCGTTTTTTGAAATTTTGAAAAAAAATGTTAACCTCGTTTTTCATCATTTTTGAACATGGGCTATAGCCCATACCGTACGGCATACTATAGCACGCCGTTTTTCATCATTTTTGAGGATTTGAAAAAAAAAAAAAAAAAAAAAAAACATGGGTTATAGCCCATCGTTTTTTGAAATTTTGGGAAAATAAAATAACCTTGTTTTTCATCATTTTTGAACATGGGCTATAGCCCATATCGTACGGCATACTATAGCACGCCGTTTTTCATCATTTTTGAGAATTTGAAAAAAATGAAAAAAAAAAAAAACATGGGTTATATAGTCCATCGTTTTTTGAAATTTTGAAAAAAAATGTTAACCTCGTTTTTCATCATTTTCGACCATGGGCTATAGCCCCTACCGTACGGCATACTATAGCACGCCGTTTTTCATCATTTTTGAGGATTTGAAAAAAATGAAAAAAAAAAAAAAACATGGGTTATAGTCCATCGTTTTTTGAAATTTTGAAAAAAAATGTTAACCTCGTTTTTCATCATTTTCGACCATGGGCTATAGCCCCTACCGTACGGCATACTATAGCACGCTGTTTTTCATCATTTTTGAGGATTTGAAAAAAAAAAAAAAAAAAAAAAAAACATGGGTTATAGTCCATCGTTTTTTGAAAAATTGAAAAAAAAAATTAACCTCGTTTTTCATCATTTTCGACCATGGGCTATAGCCCCTACCGTACGGCATACTATAGCACGCCGTTTTTCATCATTTTTGAGGATTTGAAAAAAAAAAAAAAAAAAAAAAACATGGGTTATAATCCATCGTTTTTTGAAATTTTGAAAAAAAAGTGTTAACCTCGTTTTTCATCATTTTCGACCATGGGCTATAGCCCCTACCGTACGGCATACTATAGCACGCCGTTTTTCATCATTTTTGAGGATCTGAAAAAAATGAAAAAAAAAAAAAACATGGGTTATAGTCCATCGTTTTTTGAAATTTTGAAAAAAAAATGTTAACCTCGTTTTTCATCATTTTCGACCATGGGCTATAGCCCCTACCGTACGGCATACTATAGCACGCCGTTTTTCATCATTTTTGAGGATTTGAAAAAAATGAAAAAAAAAAAAAAACATGGGTTATAGTCCATCGTTTTTTGAAAAATTGAAAAAAAATGTTAACCTCGTTTTTCATCATTTTCGACCATGGGCTATAGCCCCTACCGTACGGCATACTATAGCACGCCGTTTTTCATCATTTTTGAGGATCTGAAAAAAATGAAAAAAAAAAAAAACATGGGTTATAGTCCATCGTTTTTTGAAATTTTGAAAAAAAATGTTAACCTCGTTTTTCATCATTTTCGACAATGGGCTATAACCCCTACCGTACGGCAAACTATAGCACGCCGTTTTTCATCATTTTTGAGGATTTGAAAAAAATGAAGAAAAAAAAAACATGGGTTATAGTCCATCGTTTTTTGAAATTTTGAAAAAAAATGTTAACCTCGTTTTTCATCATTATCGACCATGGGCTATAGCCCCTACCGTACGGCATACTATAGCACGCCGTTTTTCATCATTTTTGAGGATTTGAAAAAAATGAAAAAAAAAACAAAACATGGGTTATAGTCCATCGTTTTTTGAAAAATTGAAAAAAAAATGTTAACCTCGTTTTTCATCATTTTCGACCATGGGCTATAACCCCTACCGTACGGCAAACTATAGCACGCCGTTTTTCATCATTTTTGAGGATTTGAAAAAAATGAAGAAAAAAAAAACATGGGTTATAGTCCATCGTTTTTTGAAATTTTGAAAAAAAATGTTAACCTAGTTTTTCATCATTTTCGACAATGGGCTATAACCCCTACCGTACGGCAAACTATAGCACGCCGTTTTTCATCATTTTTGAGGATTTGAAAAAAATGAAGAAAAAAAAAAACATGGGTTATAGTCCATCGTTTTTTGAAATTTTGAAAAAAAATGTTAACCTTGTTTTTCATCATTTTCGACCATGGGCTATAGCCCCTACCGTACGGCATACTATAGCACGCCGTTTTTCATCATTTTTGAGGATTTGAAAAAAAAAAAAAAAAAAAAAAACATGGGTTATAGTCCATCGTTTTTTGAAATTTTGAAAAAAAATGTTAACCTTGTTTTTCATCATTTTCGACCATGGGCTATAGCCCCTACCGTACGGCATACTATAGCACGCCGTTTTTCATCATTTTTGAGGATTTGAAAAAAATGAAAAAAAAAAAAAACATGGGTTATAGTCCATCGTTTTTTGAAAAATTGAAAAAAAATGTTAACCTCGTTTTTCATCATTTTCGACCATGGGCTATAGCCCCTACCGTACGGCATACTATAGCACGCCGTTTTTCATCATTTTTGAGGATTTGAAAAAAATGAAGAAAAAAAAAAAAACATGGGTTATAGTCCATCGTTTTTTGAAATTTTGAAAAAAAATGTTAACCTCGTTTTTCATCATTTTCGACCATGGGCTATAGCCCCTACCGTACGGCATACTATAGCACGCCGTTTTTCATCATTTTTGAGGATCTGAAAAAAATGAAAAAAAACATGGGTTATAGTCCATCGTTTTTTGAAATTTTGAAAAAAAATGTTAACCTCGTTTTTCATCATTTTCGACAATGGGCTATAACCCCTACCGTACGGCAAACTATAGCACGCCGTTTTTCATCATTTTTGAGGATTTGAAAAAAATGAAGAAAAAAAAAACATGGGTTATAGTCCATCGTTTTTTGAAATTTTGAAAAAAGAATGTTAACCTCGTTTTTCATCATTATCGACCATGGGCTATAGCCCCTACCGTACGGCATACTATAGCACGCCGTTTTTCATCATTTTTGAGGATTTGAAAAAAAAAAAAAAAAAAAAAAACATGGGTTATAATCCATCGTTTTTTGAAATTTTGAAAAAAAAGTGTTAACCTCGTTTTTCATCATTTTCGACCATGGGCTATAGCCCCTACCGTACGGCATACTATAGCACGCCGTTTTTCATCATTTTTGAGGATTTGAAAAAAAAAAAAAAAAAAAAAAACATGGGTTATAATCCATCGTTTTTTGAAATTTTGAAAAAAAAGTGTTAACCTCGTTTTTCATCATTTTCGACCATGGGCTATAGCCCCTACCGTACGGCATACTATAGCACGCCGTTTTTCATCATTTTTGAGGATCTGAAAAAAATGAAAAAAAAAAAAAACATGGGTTATAGTCCATCGTTTTTTGAAATTTTGAAAAAAAATGTTAACCTCGTTTTTCATCATTTTCGACAATGGGCTATAACCCCTACCGTACGGCAAACTATAGCACGCCGTTTTTCATCATTTTTGAGGATTTGAAAAAAATGAAGAAAAAAAAAACATGGGTTATAGTCCATCGTTTTTTGAAATTTTGAAAAAAGAATGTTAACCTCGTTTTTCATCATTATCGACCATGGGCTATAGCCCCTACCGTACGGCATACTATAGCACGCCGTTTTTCATCATTTTTGAGGATTTGAAAAAAATGAAAAAAAAACAAAACATGGGTTATAGTCCATCGTTTTTTGAAAAATTGAAAAAAAAATGTTAACCTCGTTTTTCATCATTTTCGACCATGGGCTATAGCCCCTACTGTACGGCATACTATAGCACGCCGTTTTTCATCATTTTTGAGGATTTGAAAAAAATGAAAAAAAAAAAACATGGGTTATAGTCCATCGTTTTTTGAAATTTTGAAAAAAAATGTTAACCTCGTTTTTCATCATTTTCGACAATGGGCTATAACCCCTACCGTACGGCAAACTATAGCACGCCGTTTTTCATCATTTTTGAGGATTTGAAAAAAATGAAGAAAAAAAAAACATGGGTTATAGTCCATCGTTTTTTGAAATTTTGAAAAAAAATGTTAACCTTGTTTTTCATCATTTTCGACCATGGGCTATAGCCCCTACCGTACGGCATACTATAGCACGCCGTTTTTCATCATTTTTGAGGATTTGAAAAAAAATTAAAAAAAAAAACATGGGTTATAGTCCATCGTTTTTTGAAATTTTGAAAAAAAATGTTAACCTTGTTTTTCATCATTTTCGACCATGGGCTATAGCCCCTACCGTACGGCATACTATAGCACGCCGTTTTTCATCATTTTTGAGGATTTAAAAAAAAATTAAAAAAAAAAACATGGGTTATAGTCCATCGTTTTTTGAAATTTTGAAAAAAAATGTTAACCTCGTTTTTCATCATTTTCGACCATGGGCTATAGCCCCTACCGTACGGCATACTATAGCACGCCGTTTTTCATCATTTTTGAGGATTTGAAAAAAAAAAAAAAAAAAAAACATGGGTTATAGTCCATCGTTTTTTGAAATTTTGAAAAAAAATGTTAACCTTGTTTTTCATCATTTTCGACCATGGGCTATAGCCCCTACCGTACGGCATACTATAGCACGCCGTTTTTCATCATTTTTGAGGATTTGAAAAAAATGAAAAAAAAAAAAAACATGGGTTATAGTCCATCGTTTTTTGAAAAATTGAAAAAAAATGTTAACCTCGTTTTTCATCATTTTCGACCATGGGCTATAGCCCCTACCGTACGGCATACTATAGCACGCCGTTTTTCATCATTTTTGAGGATTTGAAAAAAATGAAGAAAAAAAACAAAACATGGGTTATAGTCCATCGTTTTTTGAAATTTTGAAAAAAAATGTTAACCTTGTTTTTCATCATTTTCGACCATGGGCTATAGCCCCTACCGTACGGCATACTATAGCACGCCGTTTTTCATCATTTTTGAGGATTTAAAAAAAATTAAAAAAAAAAAAAACATGGGTTATAGTCCATCGTTTTTTGAAATTTTGAAAAAAAATGTTAACCTCGTTTTTCATCATTTTCGACCATGGGCTATAGCCCCTACCGTACGGCATACTATAGCACGCCGTTTTTCATCATTTTTGAGGATTTGAAAAAAAAAAAAAAAAAAAAAAAACATGGGTTATAGTCCATCGTTTTTTGAAATTTTGAAAAAAAATGTTAACCTCGTTTTTCATCATTTTCGACCATGGGCTATAGCCCCTACCGTACGGCATACTATAGCACGCCGTTTTTCATTATTTTTGAGGATTTGAAAAAAAAGAAAAAAAAAGAAAAACATGGGTTATAGTCCATCGTTTTTTGAAATTTTGAAAAAAAATGTTAACCTCGTTTTTCATCATTTTCGACCATGGGCTATAGCCCCTACCGTACGGCATACTATAGCATGCCGTTTTTCATCATTTTTGAGGATTTAAAAAAAAAAAAAAAAAAAAAAAACATGGGTTATAGTCCATCGTTTTTTGAAATTTTGAAAAAAAATGTTAACCTTGTTTTTCATCATTTTCGACCATGGGCTATAGCCCCTACCGTACGGCATACTATAGCACGCCGTTTTTCATCATTTTTGAGGATTTGAAAAAAAAAAAAAAAAAAAAAAAACATGGGTTATAGTCCATCGTTTTTTGAAATTTTGAAAAAAAATGTTAACCTCGTTTTTCATCATTTTCGACCATGGGCTATAGCCCCTACCGTACGGCATACTATAGCACGCCGTTTTTCATTATTTTTGAGGATTTGAAAAAAATGAAAAAAAAAGAAAAACATGGGTTATAGTCCATCGTTTTTTGAAATTTTGAAAAAAAATGTTAACCTCGTTTTTCATCATTTTCGACCATGGGCTATAGCCCCTACCGTACGGCATACTATAGCACGCCGTTTTTCATCATTTTTGAGGATTTGAAAAAAAAAAAACAAAAAAAAAACATGGGTTATAGTCCATCGTTTTTTGAAATTTTGAAAAAAAATGTTAACCTTGTTTTTCATCATTTTCGACCATGGGCTATAGCCCCTACCGTACGGCATACTATAGCACGCCGTTTTTCATCATTTTTGAGGATTTGAAAAAAATGAAAAAAAAAAAAAACATGGGTTATAGTCCATCGTTTTTTAAAAAATTGAAAAAAAATGTTAACCTCGTTTTTCATCATTTTCGACCATGGGCTATAGCCCCTACCGTACGGCATACTATAGCACGCCGTTTTTCATCATTTTTGAGGATTTGAAAAAAATGAAGAAAAAAAACAAAACATGGGTTATAGTCCATCGTTTTTTGAAATTTTGAAAAAAAATGTTAACCTCGTTTTTCATCATTTTCGACCATGGGCTATAGCCCCTACCGTACGGCATACTATAGCACGCCGTTTTTCATCATTTTTGAGGATCTGAAAAAAATGAAAAAAAAAAAAAACATGGGTTATAGTCCATCGTTTTTTGAAATTTTGAAAAAAAATGTTAACCTTGTTTTTCATCATTTTCGACAATGGGCTATAACTCCTACCGTACGGCAAACTATAGCGCGCCGTTTTTCATCATTTTTGAGGATTTGAAAAAAATGAAGAAAAAAAAACATGGGTTATAGTCCATCGTTTTTTGAAATTTTGAAAAAAAATGTTAACCTCGTTTTTCATCATTATCGACCATGGGCTATAGCCCCTACCGTACGGCATACTATAGCACGCCGTTTTTCATCATTTTTGAGGATTTGAAAAAAATGAAAAAAAAAAAAACATGGGTTATAGTCCATCGTTTTTTGAAATTTTGAAAAAAAATGTTAACCTCGTTTTTCATCATTTTCGACAATGGGCTATAACCCCTACCGTACGGCAAACTATAGCACGCCGTTTTTCATCATTTTTGAGGATTTGAAAAAAATGAAGAAAAAAAAAACATGGGTTATAGTCCATCGTTTTTTGAAATTTTGAAAAAAAATGTTAACCTTGTTTTTCATCATTTTCGACCATGGGCTATAGCCCCTACCGTACGGCATACTATAGCACGCCGTTTTTCATCATTTTTGAGGATTAAAAAAAAAAAAAAAAAAAAAAAAAACATGGGTTATAGTCCATCGTTTTTTGAAATTTTGAAAAAAAATGTTAACCTTGTTTTTCATCATTTTCGACCATGGGCTATAGCCCCTACCGTACGGCATACTATAGCACGCCGTTTTTCATCATTTTTGAGGATTTGAAAAAAATGAAGAAAAAAAAAAAACATGGGTTATAGTCCATCGTTTTTTGAAAAATTGAAAAAAAATGTTAACCTCGTTTTTCATCATTTTCGACCATGGGCTATAGCCCCTACCGTACGGCATACTATAGCACGCCGTTTTTCATCATTTTTGAGGATTTGAAAAAAATGAAGAAAAAAAACAAAACATGGGTTATAGTCCATCGTTTTTTGAAATTTTGAAAAAAAATGTTAACCTCGTTTTTCATCATTTTCGACCATGGGCTATAGCCCCTACCGTACGGCATACTATAGCACGCCGTTTTTCATCATTTTTGAGGATTTAAAAAAAAATTAAAAAAAAAAACATGGGTTATAGTCCATCGTTTTTTGAAATTTTGAAAAAAAATGTTAACCTCGTTTTTCATCATTTTCGACCATGGGCTATAGCCCCTACCGTACGGCATACTATAGCACGCCGTTTTTCATCATTTTTGAGGATTTGAAAAAAAAAAAAAAAAAAAAAACATGGGTTATAGTCCATCGTTTTTTGAAATTTTGAAAAAAAAATGTTAACCTTGTTTTTCATCATTTTCGACCATGGGCTATAGCCCCTACCGTACGGCATACTATAGCACGCCGTTTTTCATCATTTTTGAGGATTTGAAAAAAATGAAAAAAAAAAAAAACATGGGTTATAGTCCATCGTTTTTTGAAAAATTGAAAAAAAATGTTAACCTCGTTTTTCATCATTTTCGACCATGGGCTATAGCCCCTACCGTACGGCATACTATAGCACGCCGTTTTTCATCATTTTTGAGGATTTGAAAAAAATGAAGAAAAAAAACAAAACATGGGTTATAGTCCATCGTTTTTTGAAATTTTGAAAAAAAATGTTAACCTTGTTTTTCATCATTTTCGACCATGGGCTATAGCCCCTACCGTACGGCATACTATAGCACGCCGTTTTTCATCATTTTTGAGGATTTGAAAAAAATGAAAAAAAAACAAAACATGGGTTATAGTCCATCGTTTTTTGAAAAATTGAAAAAAAAATGTTAACCTCGTTTTTCATCATTTTCGACCATGGGCTATAGCCCCTACTGTACGGCATACTATAGCACGCCGTTTTTCATCATTTTTGAGGATTTGAAAAAAATGAAAAAAAAAAAAACATGGGTTATAGTCCATCGTTTTTTGAAATTTTGAAAAAAAATGTTAACCTCGTTTTTCATCATTTTCGACAATGGGCTATAACCCCTACCGTACGGCAAACTATAGCACGCCGTTTTTCATCATTTTTGAGGATTTGAAAAAAATGAAGAAAAAAAAAACATGGGTTATAGTCCATCGTTTTTTGAAATTTTGAAAAAAAATGTTAACCTTGTTTTTCATCATTTTCGACCATGGGCTATAGCCCCTACCGTACGGCATACTATAGCACGCCGTTTTTCATCATTTTTGAGGATTTGAAAAAAAAAAAAAAAAAAAAAACATGGGTTATAGTCCATCGTTTTTTGAAATTTTGAAAAAAAATGTTAACCTTGTTTTTCATCATTTTCGACCATGGGCTATAGCCCCTACCGTACGGCATACTATAGCACGCCGTTTTTCATCATTTTTGAGGATTTGAAAAAAATGAAGAAAAAAAAAAAACATGGGTTATAGTCCATCGTTTTTTGAAAAATTGAAAAAAAATGTTAACCTCGTTTTTCATCATTTTCGACCATGGGCTATAGCCCCTACCGTACGGCATACTATAGCACGCCGTTTTTCATCATTTTTGAGGATTTGAAAAAAATGAAGAAAAAAAACAAAACATGGGTTATAGTCCATCGTTTTTTGAAATTTTGAAAAAAAATGTTAACCTCGTTTTTCATCATTTTCGACCATGGGCTATAGCCCCTACCGTACGGCATACTATAGCACGCCGTTTTTCATCATTTTTGAGGATTTAAAAAAAAAAAAAAAAAAAAAACATGGGTTATAGTCCATCGTTTTTTGAAATTTTGAAAAAAAATGTTAACCTCGTTTTTCATCATTTTCGACCATGGGCTATAGCCCCTACCGTACGGCATACTATAGCACGCCGTTTTTCATCATTTTTGAGGATTTGAAAAAAAAAAAAAAAAAAAAAACATGGGTTATAGTCCATCGTTTTTTGAAATTTTGAAAAAAAATGTTAACCTTGTTTTTCATCATTTTCGACCATGGGCTATAGCCCCTACCGTACGGCATACTATAGCACGCCGTTTTTCATCATTTTTGAGGATTTGAAAAAAATGAAAAAAAAAAAAAACATGGGTTATAGTCCATCGTTTTTTGAAAAATTGAAAAAAAATGTTAACCTCGTTTTTCATCATTTTCGACCATGGGCTATAGCCCCTACCGTACGGCATACTATAGCACGCCGTTTTTCATCATTTTTGAGGATTTGAAAAAAATGAAGAAAAAAAACAAAACATGGGTTATAGTCCATCGTTTTTTGAAATTTTGAAAAAAAATGTTAACCTTGTTTTTCATCATTTTCGACCATGGGCTATAGCCCCTACCGTACGGCATACTATAGCACGCCGTTTTTCATCATTTTTGAGGATTTAAAAAAAATTAAAAAAAAAAAACATGGGTTATAGTCCATCGTTTTTTGAAATTTTGAAAAAAAATGTTAACCTCGTTTTTCATCATTTTCGACCATGGGCTATAGCCCCTACCGTACGGCATACTATAGCACGCCGTTTTTCATCATTTTTGAGGATTTGAAAAAAAAAAAAACAAAAAAAAAAACATGGGTTATAGTCCATCGTTTTTTGAAATTTTGAAAAAAAATGTTAACCTCGTTTTTCATCATTTTCGACCATGGGCTATAGCCCCTACCGTACGGCATACTATAGCACGCCGTTTTTCATTATTTTTGAGGATTTGAAAAAAATGAAAAAAAAAGAAAAACATGGGTTATAGTCCATCGTTTTTTGAAATTTTGAAAAAAAATGTTAACCTCGTTTTTCATCATTTTCGACCATGGGCTATAGCCCCTACCGTACGGCATACTATAGCACGCCGTTTTTCATCATTTTTGAGGATTTGAAAAAAATGAAAAAAAAAATGAAACATGGGTTATAGTCCATCGTTTTTTGAAATTTTGAAAAAAAATGTTAACCTCGTTTTTCATCATTTTCGACCATGGGCTATAGCCCCTACCGTACGGCATACTATAGCACGCCGTTTTTCATCATTTTTGAGGATTTAAAAAAAAATTAAAAAAAAAAACATGGGTTATAGTCCATCGTTTTTTGAAATTTTGAAAAAAAATGTTAACCTCGTTTTTCATCATTTTCGACCATGGGCTATAGCCCCTACCGTACGGCATACTATAGCACGCCGTTTTTCATCATTTTTGAGGATTTGAAAAAAAAAAAAAAAAAAAAAAAAAACATGGGTTATAGTCCATCGTTTTTTGAAATTTTGAAAAAAAATGTTAACCTCGTTTTTCAACATTTTCGACCATGGGCTATAGCCCCTACCGTACGGCATACTATAGCACGCCGTTTTTCATTATTTTTGAGGATTTGAAAAAAATGAAAAAAAAAGAAAAACATGGGTTATAGTCCATCGTTTTTTGAAATTTTGAAAAAAAATGTTAACCTCGTTTTTCATCATTTTCGACCATGGGCTATAGCCCCTACCGTACGGCATACTATAGCACGCCGTTTTTCATCATTTTTGAGGATTCGAAAAAAATGAAAAAAAAAATGAAACATGGGTTATAGTCCATCGTTTTTTGAAATTTTGAAAAAAAATGTTAACCTCGTTTTTCATCATTTTCGACCATGGGCTATGGCCCCTACCGTACGGCATACTATAGCACGCTGTTTTTCATCATTTTTGAGGATTTGAAAAAAATGAAAAAAAAAAAAAAAACATGGGTTATAGTCCATCGTTTTTTGAAAAATTGAAAAAACAAATTAACCTCGTTTTTCATCATTTTTGAACATGGGCTATAGCCCATACCGTACGGCATACTATAGCACGCCGTTTTTCATCATTTTTGAGGATTTGAAAAAAAAAAAAAAAAAAAAAAACATGGGTTATAGCCCATCGTTTTTTGAAATTTTGGGAAAATAAAATAACCTTGTTTTTCATCATTTTTGAACATGGGCTATAGCCCATATCGTACGGCATACTATAGCACGCCGTTTTTCATCATTTTTGAGGATTTGAAAAAAATGGAAAAAAAAAACATGGGTTATAGCCCATCGTTTTTTGAAATTTTGATTTTTTTTTTTTTAAATTAACCTTGTTTTTCTTCATTTTTGAACATGGGCTATAGCCCATACCGTATGGCATACTATAGCACGCCGTTTTTCATCATTTTTGAGGATTTGAAAAAAATGAAAAAAAAAAAAAAACATGGGTTATAGCCCATCGTTTTTTGAAATTTTGAAGAAAATAAAAAGAACTCGTTTTTCATCATTTTTGAACATGGGCTATAGCCCATACCATACGGCATACTATAGCACGCCGTTTTTCATCGTTTTTGAGGATTTGAAAAAAAAAACAAAAAAAAAAACATGGGTTATAGCCCATTGTTTTTTGAAATTTTGAAAAAGAAAATAACCTCGTTTTTCATCATTTTTGAACATGGGCTATAGCCCATACCGTACGGCATACTATAGCACGCCGTTTTTCATCATTTTTGAGGATTTGAAAAAAATGGAAAAAAAAAAAAACATGGGTTATAGCCCATCGTTTTTTGAAATTTTGAAGAAAAAAAAAAGAACTCGTTTTTCATCATTTTTGAACATGGGCTATAGCCCATACCATACGGCATACTATAGCACGCCATTTTTCATCGTTTTTGAGGATTTGAAATAAAATAAAATAAAAAAACATGGGTTATAGCCCATAGTTTTTTGAAATTTTGAAAAAAAAAAATTAACCTTGTTTTTCTTCATTTTTGAACATGGGCTATAGCCCATACCGTATGGCATACTATAGCACGCCGTTTTTCATCCTTTTTGAGGATTTGAAAAAAATGAAGAAAAAAAAACAAAACATGGGTTATAGCCCATCGTTTTTTGATTTTTTTTTTATTGTATAGCAGTGGCTCACAGCCTCAGCCTGATGACCTCAAAAGTCTCATATCTCCCCTGAGCCATAGGCAGTTGCTTTGGCTTAGTGGTTAAGATGTTGTCCTTCAGTGGAGGTGACCTGTGTTCGATTCCTGGGTGTTACACTCTGATGAACGTGATTCTATGTTCAACTCTTGATTCTTTCAACTTTACTAGGCAGATGTTACTGAGTGATGGTGTAGTAGGGGTTATTCCGCACAGAGAGTTCATTTTCAAATCCCACTCTTCCTAAAGTTTAATGCTAGTTATTGAGCTTCATTTACTGCTATTCTAGCAGTGGCTCACAGCCTCAGCCTGATTACCTCAAAACTCTAATTGTCGTAGTGGTTAAGATGTTGGCTTTCCACGTGGGAGACCAGGGTTCGATTCCCGGCTGTTACACTATCATTTAAAAGAAGACCTCAACAGCGCTAAGAAACATCTGATTAATATGATTCTGTGTTATTTAAACTTTACTAACTGAAGGCTAACGAACAAAAGATCACTTCAAAATGACCAGGAGACTTTGCCTGAGAGTGTCTGACTGATGGTGCAATGGTCTAATCATCAGGCTTTCAGTACAGACATTCCATGTTCAAGTCCTGTTCCTCCTACAGCTCAATGCTGCAGTAATTTGAACTTTTCAAGGCTTGAATGAAAAATAAAAACTCAAAAGCACCAGGAGACATCTCCTGAATGCCCAAAGGTGCCTCGGCGTAATGGTGTGGAGCGCTTGACCCGTTGCCTCTGCTACAGGCAGTTGGCAGGTTCAAGTCCCATGTCATGACATCAAGGTGCTGGAGGACCATCGGGAGAGGGTGCTCTCTCCCCCTGTTTCCTGAGATGTAACGGTTGGGGCTTATGTCTGAAAGAACCCTGTCCAGCTAACCTTTTACCATGAAAATGTCCAATTTAACATACTCTTACCACCTCTCAGTTTGCCCTTTTCCAACTGGCCTGGAAGCCAGACATAAAAGAGGGACTTTCCAACCAAGTTTTGGCCCAGTATGCAAATAGACAGACTATTCTTTCTGTCAGATGATGGGCCAAATTGCTATTTTATTTTTAAACGTTTGACCTAATTCTTATCTGTAAAATTTTAGGTGGACAGGGTTCTTTCAAACATAACCCCCAACTGCTACTTTTCAGGAAACAGGGGGAGAGAGCACCGTCTCCCGATGGTCCTCACTAGTACCTTGCATGGGACTTGAACCTGCAGGCAGGTGGTAGCAGAGGCTACCGATCAAGCACACCACACCATTGAGCTAAGGCACCTTGGGGCAATCAGCAGATGTCTCCTGGTGCTTATGAGTTTTTATTTTTTATTCTAGCCTTGAAAAGTTCAAATTACTGCAGCATTGGTTGAGTATTAGTTTTGAACCAGTAACCTTTGGATTATGAACCTCAGATTTATCTTTTGAGCCACATCGGCATGTAAGGTACAATCGGGAACTTATATTTAACCAGCCGTTTAGAATTTAGATGGACAGTGAAAATGTTCTTCAGGAGAATTGAACCCGGAATGTTCTGCTTATAAACCCCAGGTTTATCTACGATGCCACACTGGCATGTGAGGTACAATCGGGAACTTATATTTAACCATCCGTTTAGAATTTAGATGGACAGTTCTGTTTATAAACGTCTAAAACAAGTCTAAAAATAGACGTGTTTTAGACGTCTGTTTTGAGGATATGAAAAAAACAAAAAAAAACATGGGTTATAGCCCATCGTTTTTTGAAAAATTGAAAAAAAAATGTTAACCTCGTTTTTCATCATTTTCGACCATGGGCTATAGCCCCTACTGTACGGCATACTATAGCACGCCGTTTTTCATCATTTTTGAGGATTTGAAAAAAATGAAAAAAAAAAAAACATGGGTTATAGTCCATCGTTTTTTGAAATTTTGAAAAAAAATGTTAACCTCGTTTTTCATCATTTTCGACAATGGGCTATAACCCCTACCGTACGGCAAACTATAGCACGCCGTTTTTCATCATTTTTGAGGATTTGAAAAAAATGAAGAAAAAAAAAACATGGGTTATAGTCCATCGTTTTTTGAAATTTTGAAAAAAAATGTTAACCTTGTTTTTCATCATTTTCGACCATGGGCTATAGCCCCTACCGTACGGCATACTATAGCACGCCGTTTTTCATCATTTTTGAGGATTTGAAAAAAAAAAAAAAAAAAAAAACATGGGTTATAGTCCATCGTTTTTTGAAATTTTGAAAAAAAATGTTAACCTTGTTTTTCATCATTTTCGACCATGGGCTATAGCCCCTACCGTACGGCATACTATAGCACGCCGTTTTTCATCATTTTTGAGGATTTGAAAAAAAGGAAAAAAACATGGGTTATAGCCCATCGTTTTTTGAAATTTTGAAAAAAAAAAAAAAAACTCGTTTTTCATCATTTTTGAACATGGGCTATAGCCCATACCGTACAGCATACTATAGCACGCCGTTTTTCATCATTTTTGAGGATTTGAAAAAAAAAAAAAAAAAAAAAAACATGGGTTATAGCCCATCGTTTTTTGAAATTTTGGGAAAATAAAATAACCTTGTTTTTCATCATTTTTGAACATGGGCTATAGCCAATATCGTACGGCATACTATAGCACGCTGTTTTTCATCATTTTTGAGGATTTGAAAAAAAAAAAAAAAAAAAAAAAAACATGGGTTATAGTCCATCGTTTTTTGAAAAATTGAAAAAAAAAATTAACCTCGTTTTTCATCATTTTCGACCATGGGCTATAGCCCCTACCGTACGGCATACTATAGCACGCCGTTTTTCATCATTTTTGAGGATTTGAAAAAAATGAAGAAAAAAAACAAAACATGGGTTATAGTCCATCGTTTTTTGAAATTTTGAAAAAAAATGTTAACCTTGTTTTTCATCATTTTCGACCATGGGCTATAGCCCCTACCGTACGGCATACTATAGCACGCCGTTTTTCATCATTTTTGAGGATTTGAAAAAAATGAAAAAAAAACAAAACATGGGTTATAGTCCATCGTTTTTTGAAAAATTGAAAAAAAAATGTTAACCTCGTTTTTCATCATTTTCGACCATGGGCTATAGCCCCTACTGTACGGCATACTATAGCACGCCGTTTTTCATCATTTTTGAGGATTTGAAAAAAATGAAAAAAAAAAAAACATGGGTTATAGTCCATCGTTTTTTGAAATTTTGAAAAAAAATGTTAACCTCGTTTTTCATCATTTTCGACAATGGGCTATAACCCCTACCGTACGGCAAACTATAGCACGCCGTTTTTCATCATTTTTGAGGATTTGAAAAAAATGAAGAAAAAAAAAACATGGGTTATAGTCCATCGTTTTTTGAAATTTTGAAAAAAAATGTTAACCTTGTTTTTCATCATTTTCGACCATGGGCTATAGCCCCTACCGTACGGCATACTATAGCACGCCGTTTTTCATCATTTTTGAGGATTTGAAAAAAAAAAAAAAAAAAAAAACATGGGTTATAGTCCATCGTTTTTTGAAATTTTGAAAAAAAATGTTAACCTTGTTTTTCATCATTTTCGACCATGGGCTATAGCCCCTACCGTACGGCATACTATAGCACGCCGTTTTTCATCATTTTTGAGGATTTGAAAAAAATGAAGAAAAAAAAAAAACATGGGTTATAGTCCATCGTTTTTTGAAAAATTGAAAAAAAATGTTAACCTCGTTTTTCATCATTTTCGACCATGGGCTATAGCCCCTACCGTACGGCATACTATAGCACGCCGTTTTTCATCATTTTTGAGGATTTGAAAAAAATGAAGAAAAAAAACAAAACATGGGTTATAGTCCATCGTTTTTTGAAATTTTGAAAAAAAATGTTAACCTCGTTTTTCATCATTTTCGACCATGGGCTATAGCCCCTACCGTACGGCATACTATAGCACGCCGTTTTTCATCATTTTTGAGGATTTAAAAAAAAATTAAAAAAAAAAACATGGGTTATAGTCCATCGTTTTTTGAAATTTTGAAAAAAAATGTTAACCTCGTTTTTCATCATTTTCGACCATGGGCTATAGCCCCTACCGTACGGCATACTATAGCACGCCGTTTTTCATCATTTTTGAGGATTTAAAAAAAAAAAAAAAAAAAAAACATGGGTTATAGTCCATCGTTTTTTGAAATTTTGAAAAAAAATGTTAACCTTGTTTTTCATCATTTTCGACCATGGGCTATAGCCCCTACCGTACGGCATACTATAGCACGCCGTTTTTCATCATTTTTGAGGATTTGAAAAAAATGAAAAAAAAAAAAAACATGGGTTATAGTCCATCGTTTTTTGAAAAATTGAAAAAAAATGTTAACCTCGTTTTTCATCATTTTCGACCATGGGCTATAGCCCCTACCGTACGGCATACTATAGCACGCCGTTTTTCATCATTTTTGAGGATTTGAAAAAAATGAAGAAAAAAAACAAAACATGGGTTATAGTCCATCGTTTTTTGAAATTTTGAAAAAAAATGTTAACCTTGTTTTTCATCATTTTCGACCATGGGCTATAGCCCCTACCGTACGGCATACTATAGCACGCCGTTTTTCATCATTTTTGAGGATTTAAAAAAAAAAAAAAAAAAAAAACATGGGTTATAGTCCATCGTTTTTTGAAATTTTGAAAAAAAATGTTAACCTCGTTTTTCATCATTTTCGACCATGGGCTATAGCCCCTACCGTACGGCATACTATAGCACGCCGTTTTTCATCATTTTTGAGGATTTGAAAAAAAAAAAAACAAAAAAAAAAACATGGGTTATAGTCCATCGTTTTTTGAAATTTTGAAAAAAAATGTTAACCTCGTTTTTCATCATTTTCGACCATGGGCTATAGCCCCTACCGTACGGCATACTATAGCACGCCGTTTTTCATTATTTTTGAGGATTTGAAAAAAATGAAAAAAAAAGAAAAACATGGGTTATAGTCCATCGTTTTTTGAAATTTTGAAAAAAAATGTTAACCTCGTTTTTCATCATTTTCGACCATGGGCTATAGCCCCTACCGTACGGCATACTATAGCACGCCGTTTTTCATCATTTTTGAGGATTTGAAAAAAATGAAAAAAAAAATGAAACATGGGTTATAGTCCATCGTTTTTTGAAATTTTGAAAAAAAATGTTAACCTCGTTTTTCATCATTTTCGACCATGGGCTATAGCCCCTACCGTACGGCATACTATAGCACGCCGTTTTTCATCATTTTTGAGGATTTAAAAAAAAATTAAAAAAAAAAACATTGGTTATAGTCCATCGTTTTTTGAAATTTTGAAAAAAAATGTTAACCTCGTTTTTCATCATTTTCGACCATGGGCTATAGCCCCTACCGTACGGCATACTATAGCACGCCGTTTTTCATCATTTTTGAGGATTTGAAAAAAAAAAAAAAAAAAAAAAAAACATGGGTTATAGTCCATCGTTTTTTGAAATTTTGAAAAAAAATGTTAACCTCGTTTTTCATCATTTTCGACCATGGGCTATAGCCCCTACCGTACGGCATACTATAGCACGCCGTTTTTCATTATTTTTGAGGATTTGAAAAAAATGAAAAAAAAAGAAAAACATGGGTTATAGTCCATCGTTTTTTGAAATTTTGAAAAAAAATGTTAACCTCGTTTTTCATCATTTTCGACCATGGGCTATAGCCCCTACCGTACGGCATACTATAGCACGCCGTTTTTCATCATTTTTGAGGATTCGAAAAAAATGAAAAAAAAAATGAAACATGGGTTATAGTCCATCGTTTTTTGAAATTTTGAAAAAAAATGTTAACCTCGTTTTTCATCATTTTCGACCATGGGCTATAGCCCCTACCGTACGGCATACTATAGCACGCTGTTTTTCATCATTTTTGAGGATTTGAAAAAAATGAAAAAAAAAAAAAAAACATGGGTTATAGTCCATCGTTTTTTGAAAAATTGAAAAAACAAATTAACCTCGTTTTTCATCATTTTTGAACATGGGCTATAGCCCATACCGTACGGCATACTATAGCACGCCGTTTTTCATCATTTTTGAGGATTTGAAAAAAAAAAAAAAAAAAAAAAACATGGGTTATAGCCCATCGTTTTTTGAAATTTTGGGAAAATAAAATAACCTTGTTTTTCATCATTTTTGAACATGGGCTATAGCCCATATCGTACGGCATACTATAGCACGCCGTTTTTCATCATTTTTGAGGATTTGAAAAAAATGGAAAAAAAAAACATGGGTTATAGCCCATCGTTTTTTGAAATTTTGATTTTTTTTTTTTTAAATTAACCTTGTTTTTCTTCATTTTTGAACATGGGCTATAGCCCATACCGTATGGCATACTATAGCACGCCGTTTTTCATCATTTTTGAGGATTTGAAAAAAATGAAAAAAAAAAAAAAACATGGGTTATAGCCCATCGTTTTTTGAAATTTTGAAGAAAATAAAAAGAACTCGTTTTTCATCATTTTTGAACATGGGCTATAGCCCATACCATACGGCATACTATAGCACGCCGTTTTTCATCGTTTTTGAGGATTTGAAAAAAAAAACAAAAAAAAAAACATGGGTTATAGCCCATTGTTTTTTGAAATTTTGAAAAAGAAAATAACCTCGTTTTTCATCATTTTTGAACATGGGCTATAGCCCATACCGTACGGCATACTATAGCACGCCGTTTTTCATCATTTTTGAGGATTTGAAAAAAATGGAAAAAAAAAAAAACATGGGTTATAGCCCATCGTTTTTTGAAATTTTGAAGAAAAAAAAAAGAACTCGTTTTTCATCATTTTTGAACATGGGCTATAGCCCATACCATACGGCATACTATAGCACGCCATTTTTCATCGTTTTTGAGGATTTGAAATAAAATAAAATAAAAAAACATGGGTTATAGCCCATCGTTTTTTGAAATTTTGAAGAAAAAAAAATTAACCTTGTTTTTCTTCATTTTTGAACATGGGCTATAGCCCATACCGTATGGCATACTATAGCACGCCGTTTTTCATCCTTTTTGAGGATTTGAAAAAAATGAAGAAAAAAAAACAAAACATGGGTTATAGCCCATCGTTTTTTGATTTTTTTTTTATTGTATAGCAGTGGCTCACAGCCTCAGCCTGATGACCTCAAAAGTCTCATATCTCCCCTGAGCCATAGGCAGTTGCTTTGGCTTAGTGGTTAAGATGTTGTCCTTCAGTGGAGGTGACCTGTGTTCGATTCCTGGGTGTTACACTCTGATGAACGTGATTCTATGTTCAACTCTTGATTCTTTCAACTTTACTAGGCAGATGTTACTGAGTGATGGTGTAGTAGGGGTTATTCCGCACAGAGAGTTCATTTTCAAATCCCACTCTTCCTAAAGTTTAATGCTAGTTATTGAGCTTCATTTACTGCTATTCTAGCAGTGGCTCACAGCCTCAGCCTGATTACCTCAAAACTCTAATTGTCGTAGTGGTTAAGATGTTGGCTTTCCACGTGGGAGACCAGGGTTCGATTCCCGGCTGTTACACTATCATTTAAAAGAAGACCTCAACAGCGCTAAGAAACATCTGATTAATATGATTCTGTGTTATTTAAACTTTACTAACTGAAGGCTAACGAACAAAAGATCACTTCAAAATGACCAGGAGACTTTGCCTGAGAGTGTCTGACTGATGGTGCAATGGTCTAATCATCAGGCTTTCAGTACAGACATTCCATGTTCAAGTCCTGTTCCTCCTACAGCTCAATGCTGCAGTAATTTGAACTTTTCAAGGCTTGAATGAAAAATAAAAACTCAAAAGCACCAGGAGACATCTCCTGAATGCCCAAAGGTGCCTCGGCGTAATGGTGTGGAGCGCTTGACCCGTTGCCTCTGCTACAGGCAGTTGGCAGGTTCAAGTCCCATGTCATGACATCAAGGTGCTGGAGGACCATCGGGAGAGGGTGCTCTCTCCCCCTGTTTCCTGAGATGTAACGGTTGGGGCTTATGTCTGAAAGAACCCTGTCCAGCTAACCTTTTACCATGAAAATGTCCAATTTAACATACTCTTACCACCTCTCAGTTTGCCCTTTTCCAACTGGCCTGGAAGCCAGACATAAAAGAGGGACTTTCCAACCAAGTTTTGGCCCAGTATGCAAATAGACAGACTATTCTTTCTGTCAGATGATGGGCCAAATTGCTATTTTATTTTTAAACGTTTGACCTAATTCTTATCTGTAAAATTTTAGGTGGACAGGGTTCTTTCAAACATAACCCCCAACTGCTACTTTTCAGGAAACAGGGGGAGAGAGCACCGTCTCCCGATGGTCCTCACTAGTACCTTGCATGGGACTTGAACCTGCAGGCAGGTGGTAGCAGAGGCTACCGATCAAGCACACCACACCATTGAGCTAAGGCACCTTGGGGCAATCAGCAGATGTCTCCTGGTGCTTATGAGTTTTTATTTTTTATTCTAGCCTTGAAAAGTTCAAATTACTGCAGCATTGGTTGAGTATTAGTTTTGAACCAGTAACCTTTGGATTATGAACCTCAGATTTATCTTTTGAGCCACATCGGCATGTAAGGTACAATCGGGAACTTATATTTAACCAGCCGTTTAGAATTTAGATGGACAGTGAAAATGTTCTTCAGGAGAATTGAACCCGGAATGTTCTGCTTATAAACCCCAGGTTTATCTACGATGCCACACTGGCATGTGAGGTACAATCGGGAACTTATATTTAACCATCCGTTTAGAATTTAGATGGACAGTTCTGTTTATAAACGTCTAAAACAAGTCTAAAAATAGACGTGTTTTAGACGTCTGTTTTGAGGATATGAAAAAAACAAAAAAAAACATGGGTTATAGCCCATCGTTTTTTGAAAAATTGAAAAAAAAATGTTAACCTCGTTTTTCATCATTTTCGACCATGGGCTATAGCCCCTACTGTACGGCATACTATAGCACGCCGTTTTTCATCATTTTTGAGGATTTGAAAAAAATGAAAAAAAAAAAAACATGGGTTATAGTCCATCGTTTTTTGAAATTTTGAAAAAAAATGTTAACCTCGTTTTTCATCATTTTCGACAATGGGCTATAACCCCTACCGTACGGCAAACTATAGCACGCCGTTTTTCATCATTTTTGAGGATTTGAAAAAAATGAAGAAAAAAAAAACATGGGTTATAGTCCATCGTTTTTTGAAATTTTAAAAAAAAATGTTAACCTTGTTTTTCATCATTTTCGACCATGGGCTATAGCCCCTACCGTACGGCATACTATAGCACGCCGTTTTTCATCATTTTTGAGGATTTGAAAAAAAAAAAAAAAAAAAAAACATGGGTTATAGTCCATCGTTTTTTGAAATTTTGAAAAAAAATGTTAACCTTGTTTTTCATCATTTTCGACCATGGGCTATAGCCCCTACCGTACGGCATACTATAGCACGCCGTTTTTCATCATTTTTGAGGATTTGAAAAAAAGGAAAAAAACATGGGTTATAGCCCATCGTTTTTTGAAATTTTGAAAAAAAAAAAAAAAACTCGTTTTTCATCATTTTTGAACATGGGCTATAGCCCATACCGTACAGCATACTATAGCACGCCGTTTTTCATCATTTTTGAGGATTTGAAAAAAAAAAAAAAACAAAAAAACATGGGTTATAGCCCATCGTTTTTTGAAATTTTGGGAAAATAAAATAACCTTGTTTTTCATCATTTTTGAACATGGGCTATAGCCAATATCGTACGGCATACTATAGCACGCTGTTTTTCATCATTTTTGAGGATTTGAAAAAAAAAAAAAAAAAAAAAAAAACATGGGTTATAGTCCATCGTTTTTTGAAAAATTGAAAAAAAAAAATTAACCTCGTTTTTCATCATTTTCGACCATGGGCTATAGCCCCTACCGTACGGCATACTATAGCACGCCGTTTTTCATCATTTTTGAGGATTTGAAAAAAAAAAAAAAAAAAAAAAACATGGGTTATAATCCATCGTTTTTTGAAATTTTGAAAAAAAAGTGTTAACCTCGTTTTTCATCATTTTCGACCATGGGCTATAGCCCCTACCGTACGGCATACTATAGCACGCCGTTTTTCATCATTTTTGAGGATCTGAAAAAAATGAAAAAAAAAAAAAACATGGGTTATAGTCCATCGTTTTTTGAAATTTTGAAAAAAAATGTTAACCTCGTTTTTCATCATTTTCGACAATGGGCTATAACCCCTACCGTACGGCAAACTATAGCACGCCGTTTTTCATCATTTTTGAGGATTTGAAAAAAATGAAGAAAAAAAAAACATGGGTTATAGTCCATCGTTTTTTGAAATTTTGAAAAAAAATGTTAACCTCGTTTTTCATCATTTTTGAACATGGGCTATAGCCCATACCGTACGGCATACTATAGCACGCCGTTTTTCATCATTTTTGAGGATTTGAAAAAAAAAAAAAAAAAAAAAAACATGGGTTATAGCCCATCGTTTTTTGAAATTTTGGGAAAATAAAATAACCTTGTTTTTCATCATTTTTGAACATGGGCTATAGCCCATATCGTACGGCATACTATAGCACGCCGTTTTTCATCATTTTTGAGAATTTGAAAAAAATGAAAAAAAAAAAAAACATGGGTTATATAGTCCATCGTTTTTTGAAATTTTGAAAAAAAATGTTAACCTCGTTTTTCATCATTTTCGACCATGGGCTATAGCCCCTACCGTACGGCATACTATAGCACGCCGTTTTTCATCATTTTTGAGGATTTGAAAAAAATGAAAAAAAAAACAAAACATGGGTTATAGTCCATCGTATTTTGAAAAAAAATGTTAACCTCGTTTTTCATCATTTTCGACCATGGGCTATAGCCCCTACCGTACGGCATACTATAGCACGCTGTTTTTCATCATTTTTGAGGATTTGAAAAAAATTAAAAAAAAAAAAAAAACATGGGTTATAGTCCATCGTTTTTTGAAAAATTGAAAAAAAAAATTAACCTCGTTTTTCATCATTTTCGACCATGGGCTATAGCCCCTACCGTACGGCATACTATAGCACGCCGTTTTTCATCATTTTTGAGGATTTGAAAAAAAAAAAAAAAAAAAAAAACATGGGTTATAATCCATCGTTTTTTGAAATTTTGAAAAAAAAGTGTTAACCTCGTTTTTCATCATTTTCGACCATGGGCTATAGCCCCTACCGTACGGCAAACTATAGCACGCCGTTTTTCATCATTTTTGAGGATTTGAAAAAAATGAAGAAAAAAAAAACATGGGTTATAGTCCATCGTTTTTTGAAATTTTGAAAAAAAATGTTAACCTCGTTTTTCATCATTTTCGACCATGGGCTATAGCCCCTACCGTACGGCATACTATAGCACGCCGTTTTTCATCATTTTTGAGGATTTGAAAAAAATGAAAAAAAAAAAAAACATGGGTTATAGTCCATCGTTTTTTGAAATTTTGAAAAAAAATGTTAACCTCGTTTTTCATCATTTTCGACCATGGGCTATAACCCCTACCGTACGGCATACTATAGCACGCCGTTTTTCATCATTTTTGAGGATTAAAAAAAAAAAAAAAAAAAAAAAAACATGGGTTATAATCCATCGTTTTTTGAAATTTTGAAAAGAAAGTGTTAACCTCGTTTTTCATCATTTTCGACCATGGGCTATAGCCCCTACCGTACGGCATACTATAGCACGCCGTTTTTCATCATTTTTGAGGATCTAAAAAAAAAAAAAAAAAAAAAAAACATGGGTTATAGTCCATCGTTTTTTGAAATTTTGAAAAAAAATGTTAACCTCGTTTTTCATCATTTTCGACAATGGGCTATAACCCCTACCGTACGGCAAACTATAGCACGCCGTTTTTCATCATTTTTGAGGATTTGAAAAAAATGAAGAAAAAAAAAACATGGGTTATAGTCCATCGTTTTTTTAAATTTTGAAAAAAAATGTTAACCTCGTTTTTCATCATTATCGACCATGGGCTATAGCCCCTACCGTACGGCATACTATAGCACGCCGTTTTTCATCATTTTTGAGGATTTGAAAAAAATGAAAAAAAAACAAAACATGGGTTATAGTCCATCGTTTTTTGAAAAATTGAAAAAAAAATGTTAACCTCGTTTTTCATCATTTTCGACCATGGGCTATAGCCCCTACTGTACGGCATACTATAGCACGCCGTTTTTCATCATTTTTGAGGATTTGAAAAAAATGAAAAAAAAAAAAACATGGGTTATAGTCCATCGTTTTTTGAAATTTTGAAAAAAAATGTTAACCTCGTTTTTCATCATTTTCGACAATGGGCTATAACCCCTACCGTACGGCAAACTATAGCACGCCGTTTTTCATCATTTTTGAGGATTTGAAAAAAATGAAGAAAAAAAAAACATGGGTTATAGTCCATCGTTTTTTGAAATTTTGAAAAAAAATGTTAACCTTGTTTTTCATCATTTTCGACCATGGGCTATAGCCCCTACCGTACGGCATACTATAGCACGCCGTTTTTCATCATTTTTGAGGATTTGAAAAAAACAAAACAAAAAAAAACATGGGTTATAGTCCATCGTTTTTTGAAATTTTGAAAAAAAATGTTAACCTCGTTTTTCATCATTTTCGACCATGGGCTATAGCCCCTACCGTACGGCATACTATAGCACGCCGTTTTTCATTATTTTTGAGGATTTGAAAAAAATGAAAAAAAAAGAAAAACATGGGTTATAGTCCATCGTTTTTTGAAATTTTGAAAAAAAATGTTAACCTCGTTTTTCATCATTTTCGACCATGGGCTATAGCCCCTACCGTACGGCATACTATAGCACGCCGTTTTTCATCATTTTTGAGGATTTGAAAAAAACAAAACAAAAAAAAACATGGGTTATAGTCCATCGTTTTTTGAAATTTTGAAAAAAAATGTTAACCTCGTTTTTCATCATTTTCGACCATGGGCTATAGCCCCTACCGTACGGCATACTATAGCACGCCGTTTTTCATTATTTTTGAGGATTTGAAAAAAATGAAAAAAAAAGAAAAACATGGGTTATAGTCCATCGTTTTTTGAAATTTTGAAAAAAAATGTTAACCTCGTTTTTCATCATTTTCGACCATGGGCTATAGCCCCTACCGTACGGCATACTATAGCACGCCGTTTTTCATCATTTTTGAGGATTTGAAAAAAATGAAAAAAAAAATGAAACATGGGTTATAGTCCATCGTTTTTTGAAATTTTGAAAAAAAATGTTAACCTCGTTTTTCATCATTTTCGACCATGGGCTATAGCCCCTACCGTACGGCATACTATAGCACGCCGTTTTTCATCATTTTTGAGGATTTAAAAAAAAATTAAAATAAAAAACATGGGTTATAGTCCATCGTTTTTTGAAATTTTGAAAAGAAATGTTAACCTCGTTTTTCATCATTTTCGACCATGGGCTATAGCCCCTACCGTACGGCATACTATAGCACGCCGTTTTTCATCATTTTTGAGGATTTGAAAAAAAAATAAATAAATAAATAAACATGGGTTATAGTCCATCGTTTTTTGAAATTTTGAAAAAAAATGTTAACCTCGTTTTTCATCATTTTCGACCATGGGCTATAGCCCCTACCGTACGGCATACTATAGCACGCCGTTTTTCATTATTTTTGAGGATTTGAAAAAAATGAAAAAAAAAGAAAAACATGGGTTATAGTCCATCGTTTTTTGAAATTTTGAAAAAAAATGTTAACCTCGTTTTTCATCATTTTCGACCATGGGCTATAGCCCCTACCGTACGGCATACTATAGCACGCCGTTTTTCATCATTTTTGAGGATTCGAAAAAAATGAAAAAAAAAATGAAACATGGGTTATAGTCCATCGTTTTTTGAAATTTTGAAAAAAAATGTTAACCTCGTTTTTCATCATTTTCGACCATGGGCTATAGCCCCTACCGTACGGCATACTATAGCACGCTGTTTTTCATCATTTTTGAGGATTTGAAAAAAATGAAAAAAAAAAAAAAAACATGGGTTATAGTCCATCGTTTTTTGAAAAATTGAAAAAACAAATTAACCTCGTTTTTCATCATTTTTGAACATGGGCTATAGCCCATACCGTACGGCATACTATAGCACGCCGTTTTTCATCATTTTTGAGGATTTGAAAAAAAAAAAAAAAAAAAAAAACATGGGTTATAGCCCATCGTTTTTTGAAATTTTGGGAAAATAAAATAACCTTGTTTTTCATCATTTTTGAACATGGGCTATAGCCCATATCGTACGGCATACTATAGCACGCCGTTTTTCATCATTTTTGAGGATTTGAAAAAAATGGAAAAAAAAAACATGGGTTATAGCCCATCGTTTTTTGAAATTTTGAAATTTTTTTTTTTAAATTAACCTTGTTTTTCTTCATTTTTGAACATGGGCTATAGCCCATACCGTATGGCATACTATAGCACGCCGTTTTTCATCATTTTTGAGGATTTGAAAAAAATGAAAAAAAAAAAAAAACATGGGTTATAGCCCATCGTTTTTTGAAATTTTGAAGAAAATAAAAAGAACTCGTTTTTCATCATTTTTGAACATGGGCTATAGCCCATACCATACGGCATACTATAGCACGCCGTTTTTCATCGTTTTTGAGGATTTGAAAAAAAAAACAAAAAAAAAAACATGGGTTATAGCCCATTGTTTTTTGAAATTTTGAAAAAAAAAATAACCTCGTTTTTCATCATTTTTGAACATGGGCTATAGCCCATACCGTACGGCATACTATAGCACGCCGTTTTTCATCATTTTTGAGGATTTGAAAAAAATGAAAAAAAAAAAAAACATGGGTTATAGCCCATCGTTTTTTGAAATTTTGAAGAAAAAAAAAAGAACTCGTTTTTCATCATTTTTGAACATGGGCTATAGCCCATACCATACGGCATACTATAGCACGCCATTTTTCATCGTTTTTGAGGATTTGAAATAAAATAAAATAAAAAAAACATGGGTTATAGCCCATCGTTTTTTGAAATTTTGAAAAAAAAAAATTAACCTTGTTTTTCTTCATTTTTGAACATGGGCTATAGCCCATACCGTATGGCATACTATAGCACGCCGTTTTTCATCCTTTTTGAGGATTTGAAAAAAATGAAGAAAAAAAAACAAAACATGGGTTATAGCCCATCGTTTTTTGATTTTTTTTTTATTGTATAGCAGTGGCTCACAGCCTCAGCCTGATGACCTCAAAAGTCTCATATCTCCCCTGAGCCATAGGCAGTTGCTTTGGCTTAGTGGTTAAGATGTTGTCCTTCAGTGGAGGTGACCTGTGTTCGATTCCTGGGTGTTACACTCTGATGAACGTGATTCTATGTTCAACTCTTGATTCTTTCAACTTTACTAGGCAGATGTTACTGAGTGATGGTGTAGTAGGGGTTATTCCGCACAGAGAGTTCATTTTCAAATCCCACTCTTCCTAAAGTTTAATGCTAGTTATTGAGCTTCATTTACTGCTATTCTAGCAGTGGCTCACAGCCTCAGCCTGATTACCTCAAAACTCTAATTGTCGTAGTGGTTAAGATGTTGGCTTTCCACGTGGGAGACCAGGGTTCGATTCCCGGCTGTTACACTATCATTTAAAAGAAGACCTCAACAGCGCTAAGAAACATCTGATTAATATGATTCTGTGTTATTTAAACTTTACTAACTGAAGGCTAACGAACAAAAGATCACTTCAAAATGACCAGGAGACTTTGCCTGAGAGTGTCTGACTGATGGTGCAATGGTCTAATCATCAGGCTTTCAGTACAGACATTCCATGTTCAAGTCCTGTTCCTCCTACAGCTCAATGCTGCAGTAATTTGAACTTTTCAAGGCTTGAATGAAAAATAAAAACTCAAAAGCACCAGGAGACATCTCCTGAATGCCCAAAGGTGCCTCGGCGTAATGGTGTGGAGCGCTTGACCCGTTGCCTCTGCTACAGGCAGTTGGCAGGTTCAAGTCCCAT
This sequence comes from Protomyctophum parallelum, assembly GCF_964188405.1. Lineage (NCBI taxonomy): Eukaryota > Metazoa > Chordata > Actinopteri > Myctophiformes > Myctophidae > Protomyctophum > Protomyctophum parallelum. The sequence goes on along the minus strand of NC_139704.1, from coordinate 9,973,577 downwards.
GTCATGACATCAAGGTGCTGGAGGACCATCGGGAGAGGGTGCTCTCTCCCCCTGTTTCCTGAGATGTAACGGTTGGGGCTTATGTCTGAAAGAACCCTGTCCAGCTAACCTTTTACCATGAAAATGTCCAATTTAACATACTCTTACCACCTCTCAGTTTGCCCTTTTCCAACTGGCCTGGAAGCCAGACATAAAAGAGGGACTTTCCAACCAAGTTTTGGCCCAGTATGCAAATAGACAGACTATTCTTTCTGTCAGATGATGGGCCAAATTGCTATTTTATTTTTAAACGTTTGACCTAATTCTTATCTGTAAAATTTTAGGTGGACAGGGTTCTTTCAAACATAACCCCCAACTGCTACTTTTCAGGAAACAGGGGGAGAGAGCACCGTCTCCCGATGGTCCTCACTAGTACCTTGCATGGGACTTGAACCTGCAGGCAGGTGGTAGCAGAGGCTACCGATCAAGCACACCACACCATTGAGCTAAGGCACCTTGGGGCAATCAGCAGATGTCTCCTGGTGCTTATGAGTTTTTATTTTTTATTCTAGCCTTGAAAAGTTCAAATTACTGCAGCATTGGTTGAGTATTAGTTTTGAACCAGTAACCTTTGGATTATGAACCTCAGATTTATCTTTTGAGCCACATCGGCATGTAAGGTACAATCGGGAACTTATATTTAACCAGCCGTTTAGAATTTAGATGGACAGTGAAAATGTTCTTCAGGAGAATTGAACCCGGAATGTTCTGCTTATAAACCCCAGGTTTATCTACGATGCCACACTGGCATGTGAGGTACAATCGGGAACTTATATTTAACCATCCGTTTAGAATTTAGATGGACAGTTCTGTTTATAAACGTCTAAAACAAGTCTAAAAATAGACGTGTTTTAGACGTCTGTTTTGAGGATATGAAAAAAACAAAAAAAAACATGGGTTATAGCCCATCGTTTTTTGAAAAATTGAAAAAAAAATGTTAACCTCGTTTTTCATCATTTTCGACCATGGGCTATAGCCCCTACTGTACGGCATACTATAGCACGCCGTTTTTCATCATTTTTGAGGATTTGAAAAAAATGAAAAAAAAAAAAACATGGGTTATAGTCCATCGTTTTTTGAAATTTTGAAAAAAAATGTTAACCTCGTTTTTCATCATTTTCGACAATGGGCTATAACCCCTACCGTACGGCAAACTATAGCACGCCGTTTTTCATCATTTTTGAGGATTTGAAAAAAATGAAGAAAAAAAAAACATGGGTTATATAGTCCATCGTTTTTTGAAATTTTGAAAAAAAATGTTAACCTTGTTTTTCATCATTTTCGACCATGGGCTATAGCCCCTACCGTACGGCATACTATAGCACGCCGTTTTTCATCATTTTTGAGGATTTGAAAAAAAAAACAAAAAAAAAAACATGGGTTATAGTCCATCGTTTTTTGAAATTTTGAAAAAAAATGTTAACCTTGTTTTTCATCATTTTCGACCATGGGCTATAGCCCCTACCGTACGGCATACTATAGCACGCCGTTTTTCATCATTTTTGAGGATTTGAAAAAAAGGAAAAAAACATGGGTTATAGCCCATCGTTTTTTGAAATTTTGAAAAAAAAAAAAAAAACTCGTTTTTCATCATTTTTGAACATGGGCTATAGCCCATACCGTACAGCATACTATAGCACGCCGTTTTTCATCATTTTTGAGGATTTGAAAAAAAAAAAAAAAAAAAAAAACATGGGTTATAGCCCATCGTTTTTTGAAATTTTGGGAAAATAAAATAACCTTGTTTTTCATCATTTTTGAACATGGGCTATAGCCCATATCGTACGGCATACTATAGCACGCTGTTTTTCATCATTTTTGAGGATTTGAAAAAAAAAAAAAAAAAAAAAAAAACATGGGTTATAGTCCATCGTTTTTTGAAAAATTGAAAAAAAAAATTAACCTCGTTTTTCATCATTTTCGACCATGGGCTATAGCCCCTACCGTACGGCATACTATAGCACGCCGTTTTTCATCATTTTTGAGGATTTGAAAAAAAAAAAAAAAAACATGGGTTATAATCCATCGTTTTTTGAAATTTTGAAAAAAAAGTGTTAACCTCGTTTTTCATCATTTTCGACCATGGGCTATAGCCCCTACCGTACGGCATACTATAGCACGCCGTTTTTCATCATTTTTGAGGATCTGAAAAAAATGAAAAAAAAAAAAAACATGGGTTATAGTCCATCGTTTTTTGAAATTTTGAAAAAAAATGTTAACCTCGTTTTTCATCATTTTCGACAATGGGCTATAACCCCTACCGTACGGCAAACTATAGCACGCCGTTTTTCATCATTTTTGAGGATTTGAAAAAAATGAAGAAAAAAAAAACATGGGTTATAGTCCATCGTTTTTTGAAATTTTGAAAAAAAATGTTAACCTCGTTTTTCATCATTTTTGAACATGGGCTATAGCCCATACCGTACGGCATACTATAGCACGCCGTTTTTCATCATTTTTGAGGATTTGAAAAAAAAAAAAAAAAAAAAAAACATGGGTTATAGCCCATCGTTTTTTGAAATTTTGGGAAAATAAAATAACCTTGTTTTTCATCATTTTTGAACATGGGCTATAGCCCATATCGTACGGCATACTATAGCACGCCGTTTTTCATCATTTTTGAGAATTTGAAAAAAATGAAAAAAAAAAAAAACATGGGTTATATAGTCCATCGTTTTTTGAAATTTTGAAAAAAAATGTTAACCTCGTTTTTCATCATTTTCGACCATGGGCTATAGCCCCTACCGTACGGCATACTATAGCACGCCGTTTTTCATCATTTTTGAGGATTTGAAAAAAATGAAAAAAAAAACAAAACATGGGTTATAGTCCATCGTATTTTGAAAAAAAATGTTAACCTCGTTTTTCATCATTTTCGACCATGGGCTATAGCCCCTACCGTACGGCATACTATAGCACGCTGTTTTTCATCATTTTTGAGGATTTGAAAAAATTAAAAAAAAAAAAAAAAACATGGGTTATAGTCCATCGTTTTTTGAAAAATTGAAAAAAAAAATTAACCTCGTTTTTCATCATTTTCGACCATGGGCTATAGCCCCTACCGTACGGCATACTATAGCACGCCGTTTTTCATCATTTTTGAGGATTTGAAAAAAATGAAGAAAAAAAAAACATGGGTTATAGTCCATCGTTTTTTGAAATTTTGAAAAAAAATGTTAACCTCGTTTTTCATCATTTTCGACCATGGGCTATAGCCCCTACCGTACGGCATACTATAGCACGCCGTTTTTCATCATTTTTGAGGATCTGAAAAAAATGAAAAAAAAAAAAAACATGGGTTATAGTCCATCGTTTTTTGAAATTTTGAAAAAAAATGTTAACCTCGTTTTTCATCATTTTCGACAATGGGCTATAACCCCTACCGTACGGCAAACTATAGCACGCCGTTTTTCATCATTTTTGAGGATTTGAAAAAAATGAAGAAAAAAAAAACATGGGTTATAGTCCATCGTTTTTTGAAATTTTGAAAAAAAATGTTAACCTCGTTTTTCATCATTATCGACCATGGGCTATAGCCCCTACCGTACGGCATACTATAGCACGCCGTTTTTCATCATTTTTGAGGATTTGAAAAAAATGAAAAAAAAAAAAAACATGGGTTATAGTCCATCGTTTTTTGAAATTTTGAAAAAAAATGTTAACCTCGTTTTTCATCATTTTCGACCATGGGCTATAGCCCCTACCGTACGGCATACTATAGCACGCTGTTTTTCATCATTTTTGAGGATTTGAAAAAAATTAAAAAAAAAAAAAAAACATGGGTTATAGTCCATCGTTTTTTGAAAAATTGAAAAAAAAAATTAACCTCGTTTTTCATCATTTTCGACCATGGGCTATAGCCCCTACCGTACGGCATACTATAGCACGCCGTTTTTCATCATTTTTGAGGATTTGAAAAAAAGGAAAAAAACATGGGTTATAGCCCATCGTTTTTTGAAATTTTGAAAAAAAAAAAAAAAACTCGTTTTTCATCATTTTTGAACATGGGCTATAGCCCATACCGTACAGCATACTATAGCACGCCGTTTTTCATCATTTTTGAGGATTTGAAAAAAAAAAAAAAAAAAAAAAACATGGGTTATAGCCCATCGTTTTTTGAAATTTTGGGAAAATAAAATAACCTTGTTTTTCATCATTTTTGAACATGGGCTATAGCCCATATCGTACGGCATACTATAGCACGCTGTTTTTCATCATTTTTGAGGATTTGAAAAAAAAAAAAAAAAAAAAAAAAACATGGGTTATAGTCCATCGTTTTTTGAAAAATTGAAAAAAAAATTAACCTCGTTTTTCATCATTTTCGACCATGGGCTATAGCCCCTACCGTACGGCATACTATAGCACGCCGTTTTTCATCATTTTTGAGGATTTGAAAAAAATGAAAAAAAAAAAAAACATGGGTTATAGTCCATCGTTTTTTGAAATTTTGAAAAAAAATGTTAACCTCGTTTTTCATCATTATCGACCATGGGCTATAGCCCCTACCGTACGGCATACTATAGCACGCCGTTTTTCATCATTTTTGAGGATTTGAAAAAAATGAAAAAAAAAAAAAACATGGGTTATAGTCCATCGTTTTTTGAAATTTTGAAAAAAAATGTTAACCTCGTTTTTCATCATTTTCGACCATGGGCTATAGCCCCTACCGTACGGCATACTATAGCACGCTGTTTTTCATCATTTTTGAGGATTTGAAAAAAATTAAAAAAAAAAAAAAAACATGGGTTATAGTCCATCGTTTTTTGAAAAATTGAAAAAAAAAATTAACCTCGTTTTTCATCATTTTCGACCATGGGCTATAGCCCCTACCGTACGGCATACTATAGCACGCCGTTTTTCATCATTTTTGAGGATTTGAAAAAAAGGAAAAAAACATGGGTTATAGCCCATCGTTTTTTGAAATTTTGAAAAAAAAAAAAAAAACTCGTTTTTCATCATTTTTGAACATGGGCTATAGCCCATACCGTACAGCATACTATAGCACGCCGTTTTTCATCATTTTTGAGGATTTAAAAAAAAAAAAAAAAAAAAAAAACATGGGTTATAGCCCATCGTTTTTTGAAATTTTGGGAAAATAAAATAACCTTGTTTTTCATCATTTTTGAACATGGGCTATAGCCCATATCGTACGGCATACTATAGCACGCTGTTTTTCATCATTTTTGAGGATTTGAAAAAAAAAAAAAAAAAAAAAAAAACATGGGTTATAGTCCATCGTTTTTTGAAAAATTGAAAAAAAAATTAACCTCGTTTTTCATCATTTTCGACCATGGGCTATAGCCCCTACCGTACGGCATACTATAGCACGCCGTTTTTCATCATTTTTGAGGATTTGAAAAAAAAAAAAAAAAAAAAAAACATGGGTTATAATCCATCGTTTTTTGAAATTTTGAAAAAAAGTGTTAACCTCGTTTTTCATCATTTTCGACCATGGGCTATAGCCCCTACCGTACGGCATACTATAGCACGCCGTTTTTCATCATTTTTGAGGATCTGAAAAAAATGAAAAAAAAAAAAAACATGGGTTATAGTCCATCGTTTTTTGAAATTTTGAAAAAAAATGTTAACCTCGTTTTTCATCATTTTCGACAATGGGCTATAACCCCTACCGTACGGCAAACTATAGCACGCCGTTTTTCATCATTTTTGAGGATTTGAAAAAAATGAAGAAAAAAAAAACATGGGTTATAGTCCATCGTTTTTTGAAATTTTGAAAAAAAATGTTAACCTCGTTTTTCATCATTTTTGAACATGGGCTATAGCCCATACCGTACGGCATACTATAGCACGCCGTTTTTCATCATTTTTGAGGATTTGAAAAAAAAAAAAAAAAAAAAAAACATGGGTTATAGCCCATCGTTTTTTGAAATTTTGGGAAAATAAAATAACCTTGTTTTTCATCATTTTTGAACATGGGCTATAGCCCATATCGTACGGCATACTATAGCACGCCGTTTTTCATCATTTTTGAGAATTTGAAAAAAATGAAAAAAAAAAAAAACATGGGTTATATAGTCCATCGTTTTTTGAAATTTTGAAAAAAAATGTTAACCTCGTTTTTCATCATTTTCGACCATGGGCTATAGCCCCTACCGTACGGCATACTATAGCACGCCGTTTTTCATCATTTTTGAGGATTTGAAAAAAATGAAAAAAAAAACAAAACATGGGTTATAGTCCATCGTATTTTGAAAAAAAATGTTAACCTCGTTTTTCATCATTTTCGACCATGGGCTATAGCCCCTACCGTACGGCATACTATAGCACGCTGTTTTTCATCATTTTTGAGGATTTGAAAAAAAAAAAAAAAAAAAAAAAAACATGGGTTATAGTCCATCGTTTTTTGAAAAATTGAAAAAAAAAATTAACCTCGTTTTTCATCATTTTCGACCATGGGCTATAGCCCCTACCGTACGGCATACTATAGCACGCCGTTTTTCATCATTTTTGAGGATTTGAAAAAAAAAAAAAAAAAAAAAAACATGGGTTATAATCCATCGTTTTTTGAAATTTTGAAAAAAAAGTGTTAACCTCGTTTTTCATCATTTTCGACCATGGGCTATAGCCCCTACCGTACGGCAAACTATAGCACGCCGTTTTTCATCATTTTTGAGGATTTGAAAAAAATGAAGAAAAAAAAAACATGGGTTATAGTCCATCGTTTTTTGAAATTTTGAAAAAAAATGTTAACCTCGTTTTTCATCATTTTCGACCATGGGCTATAGCCCCTACCGTACGGCATACTATAGCACGCCGTTTTTCATCATTTTTGAGGATCTGAAAAAAATGAAAAAAAAAAAAAACATGGGTTATAGTCCATCGTTTTTTGAAATTTTGAAAAAAAATGTTAACCTCGTTTTTCATCATTTTCGACAATGGGCTATAACCCCTACCGTACGGCAAACTATAGCACGCCGTTTTTCATCATTTTTGAGGATTTGAAAAAAATGAAGAAAAAAAAAACATGGGTTATAGTCCATCGTTTTTTGAAATTTTGAAAAAAAATGTTAACCTCGTTTTTCATCATTATCGACCATGGGCTATAGCCCCTACCGTACGGCATACTATAGCACGCCGTTTTTCATCATTTTTGAGGATTTGAAAAAAAAAAAAAAAAAAAAAAACATGGGTTATAATCCATCGTTTTTTGAAATTTTGAAAAAAAAGTGTTAACCTCGTTTTTCATCATTTTCGACCATGGGCTATAGCCCCTACCGTACGGCAAACTATAGCACGCCGTTTTTCATCATTTTTGAGGATTTGAAAAAAATGAAGAAAAAAAAAACATGGGTTATAGTCCATCGTTTTTTGAAATTTTGAAAAAAAATGTTAACCTCGTTTTTCATCATTTTCGACCATGGGCTATAGCCCCTACCGTACGGCATACTATAGCACGCCGTTTTTCATCATTTTTGAGGATCTGAAAAAAATGAAAAAAAAAAAAAACATGGGTTATAGTCCATCGTTTTTTGAAATTTTGAAAAAAAATGTTAACCTCGTTTTTCATCATTTTCGACAATGGGCTATAACCCCTACCGTACGGCAAACTATAGCACGCCGTTTTTCATCATTTTTGAGGATTTGAAAAAAATGAAGAAAAAAAAAACATGGGTTATAGTCCATCGTTTTTTGAAATTTTGAAAAAAAATGTTAACCTCGTTTTTCATCATTATCGACCATGGGCTATAGCCCCTACCGTACGGCATACTATAGCACGCCGTTTTTCATCATTTTTGAGGATTTGAAAAAAATGAAAAAAAAAAAAAACATGGGTTATAGTCCATCGTTTTTTGAAATTTTGAAAAAAAATGTTAACCTCGTTTTTCATCATTTTCGACCATGGGCTATAGCCCCTACCGTACGGCATACTATAGCACGCTGTTTTTCATCATTTTTGAGGATTTGAAAAAAATTAAAAAAAAAAAAAAAACATGGGTTATAGTCCATCGTTTTTTGAAAAATTGAAAAAAAAAATTAACCTCGTTTTTCATCATTTTCGACCATGGGCTATAGCCCCTACCGTACGGCATACTATAGCACGCCGTTTTTCATCATTTTTGAGGATTAAAAAAAAAAAAAAAAAAAAAAAAACATGGGTTATAATCCATCGTTTTTTGAAATTTTGAAAAGAAAGTGTTAACCTCGTTTTTCATCATTTTCGACCATGGGCTATAGCCCCTACCGTACGGCATACTATAGCACGCCGTTTTTCATCATTTTTGAGGATCTGAAAAAAAAAAAAAAAAAAAAAAACATGGGTTATAGTCCATCGTTTTTTGAAATTTTGAAAAAAAATGTTAACCTCGTTTTTCATCATTTTCGACAATGGGCTATAACCCCTACCGTACGGCAAACTATAGCACGCCGTTTTTCATCATTTTTGAGGATTTGAAAAAAATGAAGAAAAAAAAAACATGGGTTATAGTCCATCGTTTTTTTAAATTTTGAAAAAAAATGTTAACCTCGTTTTTCATCATTATCGACCATGGGCTATAGCCCCTACCGTACGGCATACTATAGCACGCCGTTTTTCATCATTTTTGAGGATTTGAAAAAAATGAAAAAAAAACAAAACATGGGTTATAGTCCATCGTTTTTTGAAAAATTGAAAAAAAAATGTTAACCTCGTTTTTCATCATTTTCGACCATGGGCTATAGCCCCTACTGTACGGCATACTATAGCACGCCGTTTTTCATCATTTTTGAGGATTTGAAAAAAATGAAAAAAAAAAAAACATGGGTTATAGTCCATCGTTTTTTGAAATTTTGAAAAAAAATGTTAACCTCGTTTTTCATCATTTTCGACAATGGGCTATAACCCCTACCGTACGGCAAACTATAGCACGCCGTTTTTCATCATTTTTGAGGATTTGAAAAAAATGAAGAAAAAAAAAACATGGGTTATAGTCCATCGTTTTTTGAAATTTTGAAAAAAAATGTTAACCTTGTTTTTCATCATTTTCGACCATGGGCTATAGCCCCTACCGTACGGCATACTATAGCACGCCGTTTTTCATCATTTTTGAGGATTTGAAAAAAACAAAACAAAAAAAAACATGGGTTATAGTCCATCGTTTTTTGAAATTTTGAAAAAAAATGTTAACCTTGTTTTTCATCATTTTCGACCATGGGCTATAGCCCCTACCGTACGGCATACTATAGCACGCCGTTTTTCATCATTTTTGAGGATTTGAAAAAAAAGGAAAAAAAAAAAAACATGGGTTATAGTCCATCGTTTTTTGAAAAATTTAAAAAAAATGTTAACCTCGTTTTTCATCATTTTCGACCATGGGCTATAGCCCCTACCGTACGGCATACTATAGCACGCCGTTTTTCATCATTTTTGAGGATTTGAAAAAAATGAAGAAAAAAAACAAAACATGGGTTATAGTCCATCGTTTTTTGAAATTTTGAAAAAAAATGTTAACCTCGTTTTTCATCATTTTCGACCATGGGCTATAGCCCCTACCGTACGGCATACTATAGCACGCCGTTTTTCATCATTTTTGAGGATCTGAAAAAAATGAAAAAAAAAAAAAACATGGGTTATAGTCCATCGTTTTTTGAAATTTTGAAAAAAAATGTTAACCTCGTTTTTCATCATTTTCGACAATGGGCTATAACCCCTACCGTACGGCAAACTATAGCACGCCGTTTTTCATCATTTTTGAGGATTTGAAAAAAATGAAGAAAAAAAAAACATGGGTTATAGTCCATCGTTTTTTGAAATTTTGAAAAAAAATGTTAACCTCGTTTTTCATCATTATCGACCATGGGCTATAGCCCCTACCGTACGGCATACTATAGCACGCCGTTTTTCATCATTTTTGAGGATTTGAAAAAAATGAAAAAAAAACAAAACATGGGTTATAGTCCATCGTTTTTTGAAAAATTGAAAAAAAAATGTTAACCTCGTTTTTCATCATTTTCGACCATGGGCTATAGCCCCTACTGTACGGCATACTATAGCACGCCGTTTTTCATCATTTTTGAGGATTTGAAAAAAATGAAAAAAAAAAAAACATGGGTTATAGTCCATCGTTTTTTGAAATTTTGAAAAAAAATGTTAACCTCGTTTTTCATCATTTTCGACAATGGGCTATAACCCCTACCGTACGGCAAACTATAGCACGCCGTTTTTCATCATTTTTGAGGATTTGAAAAAAATGAAGAAAAAAAAAACATGGGTTATAGTCCATCGTTTTTTGAAATTTTGAAAAAAAATGTTAACCTTGTTTTTCATCATTTTCGACCATGGGCTATAGCCCCTACCGTACGGCATACTATAGCACGCCGTTTTTCATCATTTTTGAGGATTTGAAAAAAATGAAGAAAAAAAAAACATGGGTTATAGTCCATCGTTTTTTGAAATTTTGAAAAAAAATGTTAACCTCGTTTTTCATCATTATCGACCATGGGCTATAGCCCCTACCGTACGGCATACTATAGCACGCCGTTTTTCATCATTTTTGAGGATTTGAAAAAAATGAAAAAAAAACAAAACATGGGTTATAGTCCATCGTTTTTTGAAAAATTGAAAAAAAAATGTTAACCTCGTTTTTCATCATTTTCGACCATGGGCTATAGCCCCTACTGTACGGCATACTATAGCACGCCGTTTTTCATCATTTTTGAGGATTTGAAAAAAATGAAAAAAAAAAAAACATGGGTTATAGTCCATCGTTTTTTGAAAAATTGAAAAAAAAATGTTAACCTCGTTTTTCATCATTTTCGACCATGGGCTATAGCCCCTACTGTACGGCATACTATAGCACGCCGTTTTTCATCATTTTTGAGGATTTGAAAAAAATGAAAAAAAAAAAAAACATGGGTTATAGTCCATCGTTTTTTGAAATTTTGAAAAAAAATGTTAACCTCGTTTTTCATCATTTTCGACAATGGGCTATAACCCCTACCGTACGGCAAACTATAGCACGCCGTTTTTCATCATTTTTGAGGATTTGAAAAAAATGAAGAAAAAAAAAACATGGGTTATAGTCCATCGTTTTTTGAAATTTTGAAAAAAAATGTTAACCTTGTTTTTCATCATTTTCGACCATGGGCTATAGCCCCTACCGTACGGCATACTATAGCACGCCGTTTTTCATCATTTTTGAGGATTTGAAAAAAAAAAAAAAAAAAAAAAACATGGGTTATAGTCCATCGTTTTTTGAAATTTTGAAAAAAAATGTTAACCTTGTTTTTCATCATTTTCGACCATGGGCTATAGCCCCTACCGTACGGCATACTATAGCACGCCGTTTTTCATCATTTTTGAGGATTTGAAAAAAAAAAAAAAAAAAAAAACATGGGTTATAGTCCATCGTTTTTTGAAAAATTGAAAAAAAATGTTAACCTCGTTTTTCATCATTTTCGACCATGGGCTATAGCCCCTACCGTACGGCATACTATAGCACGCCGTTTTTCATCATTTTTGAGGATTTGAAAAAAATGAAGAAAAAAAACAAAACATGGGTTATAGTCCATCGTTTTTTGAAAGAAAATGTTAACCTCGTTTTTCATCATTTTCGACCATGGGCTATAGCCCCTACCGTACGGCATACTATAGCACGCCGTTTTTCATCATTTTTGAGGATTTAAAAAAAATTTAAAAAAAAAAACATGGGTTATAGTCCATCGTTTTTTGAAATTTTGAAAAAAAATGTTAACCTCGTTTTTCATCATTTTCGACCATGGGCTATAGCCCCTACCGTACGGCATACTATAGCACGCCGTTTTTCATCATTTTTGAGGATTTGAAAAAAAAAAAAAAAAAAAAAACATGGGTTATAGTCCATCGTTTTTTGAAATTTTGAAAAAAAATGTTAACCTTGTTTTTCAACATTTTCGACCATGGGCTATAGCCCCTACCGTACGGCATACTATAGCACGCCGTTTTTCATCATTTTTGAGGATTTGAAAAAAATGAAAAAAAAAAAAAACATGGGTTATAGTCCATCGTTTTTTGAAAAATTGAAAAAAAATGTTAACCTCGTTTTTCATCATTTTCGACCATGGGCTATAGCCCCTACCGTACGGCATACTATAGCACGCCGTTTTTCATCATTTTTGAGGATTTGAAAAAAATGAAAAAAAAAAAAAACATGGGTTATAGTCCATCGTTTTTTGAAAAATTGAAAAAAAATGTTAACCTCGTTTTTCATCATTTTCGACCATGGGCTATAGCCCCTACCGTACGGCATACTATAGCACGCCGTTTTTCATCATTTTTGAGGATTAAAAAAAAAAAAAAAAAAAAAAACATGGGTTATAGTCCATCGTTTTTTGAAATTTTGAAAAAAAATGTTAACCTCGTTTTTCATCATTTTCGACCATGGGCTATAGCCCCTACCGTACGGCATACTATAGCACGCCGTTTTTCATCATTTTTGAGGATTTAAAAAAAAAAAAAAAAAAAAAAAAAACATGGGTTATAGTCCATCGTTTTTTGAAATTTTGAAAAAAAATGTTAACCTCGTTTTTCATCATTTTCGACCATGGGCTATAGCCCCTACCGTACGGCATACTATAGCACGCCGTTTTTCATTATTTTTGAGGATTTGAAAAAAAAGAAAAAAAAAGAAAAACATGGGTTATAGTCCATCGTTTTTTGAAATTTTGAAAAAAAATGTTAACCTCGTTTTTCATCATTTTCGACCATGGGCTATAGCCCCTACCGTACGGCATACTATAGCACGCCGTTTTTCATTATTTTTGAGGATTTGAAAAAAAAGAAAAAAAAAGAAAAACATGGGTTATAGTCCATCGTTTTTTGAAATTTTGAAAAAAAATGTTAACCTCGTTTTTCATCATTTTCGACCATGGGCTATAGCCCCTACCGTACGGCATACTATAGCACGCCGTTTTTCATTATTTTTGAGGATTTGAAAAAAATGAAAAAAAAAATGAAACATGGGTTATAGTCCATAGTTTTTTGAAATTTTGAAAAAAAATGTTAACCTCGTTTTTCATCATTTTCGACCATGGGCTATAGCCCCTACCGTACGGCATACTATAGCACGCTGTTTTTCATCATTTTTGAGGATTTGAAAAAAAAAAAAAAAAAAAAAAAAACATGGGTTATAGTCCATCGTTTTTTGAAAAATTGAAAAAACAAATTAACCTCGTTTTTCATCATTTTTGAACATGGGCTATAGCCCATACCGTACGGCATACTATAGCACGCCGTTTTTCATCATTTTTGAGGATTTAAAAAAAAAAAAAAAAAAAAAAAAAACATGGGTTATAGCCCATCGTTTTTTGAAATTTTGAAGAAAATAAAAAGAACTCGTTTTTCATCATTTTTGAACATGGGCTATAGCCCATATCGTACGGCATACTATAGCACGCCGTTTTTCATCATTTTTGAGGATTTGAAAAAAATGGAAAAAAAAAACATGGGTTATAGCCCATCGTTTTTTGAAATTTTGATTTTTCTTTTTTTAAATTAACCTTGTTTTTCTTCATTTTTGAACATGGGCTATAGCCCATACCGTATGGCATACTATAGCACGCCGTTTTTCATCATTTTTGAGGATTTGAAAAAAATGAAAAAAAAAAAAAAACATGGGTTATAGCCCATCGTTTTTTGAAATTTTGAAGAAAATAAAAAGAACTCGTTTTTCATCATTTTTGAACATGGGCTATAGCCCATACCATACGGCATACTATAGCACGCCGTTTTTCATCGTTTTTGAGGATTTAAAAAAAAAAAAAAAAAAAAAAACATGGGTTATAGCCCATTGTTTTTTGAAATTTTGAAAAAAAAAATAACCTCGTTTTTCATCATTTTTGAACATGGGCTATAGCCCATACCGTACGGCATACTATAGCACGCCGTTTTTCATCATTTTTGAGGATTTGAAAAAAATGAAAAAAAAAAAAAACATGGGTTATAGCCCATCGTTTTTTGAAATTTTGAAGAAAAAAAAAAGAACTAGTTTTTCATCATTTTTGAACATGGGCTATAGCCCATACCATACGGCATACTATAGCACGCCATTTTTCATCGTTTTTGAGGATTTGAAATAAAATAAAATAAAAAAAACATGGGTTATAGCCCATCGTTTTTTGAAATTTTGAAAAAAAAAAAGTAACCTTGTTTTTCTTCATTTTTGAACATGGGCTATAGCCCATACCGTATGGCATACTATAGCACGCCGTTTTTCATCCTTTTTGAGGATTTGAAAAAAATGAAGAAAAAAAAACAAAACATGGGTTATAGCCCATCGTTTTTTTATTTTTTTTTATTGTATAGCAGTGGCTCACAGCCTCAGCCTGATGACCTCAAAAGTCTCATATCTCCCCTGAGCCATAGGCAGTTGCTTTGGCTTAGTGGTTAAGATGTTGTCCTTCAGTGCAGGTGACCTGTGTTCGATTCCTGGGTGTTACACTCTGATGAACGTGATTCTATGTTCAACTCTTGATTCTTTCAACTTTACTAGGCAGATGTTACTGAGTGATGGTGTAGTAGGGGTTATTCCGCACAGAGAGTTCATTTTCAAATCCCACTCTTCCTAAAGTTTAATGCTAGTTATTGAGCTTCATTCACTGCTATTCTAGCAGTGGCTCACAGCCTCAGCCTGATTACCTCAAAACTCTAATTGTCGTAGTGGTTAAGATGTTGGCTTTCCACGTGGGAGACCAGGGTTCGATTCCCGGCTGTTACACTATCATATAAAAGAAGACCTCAACAGCGCTAAGAAACATCTGATTAATATGATTCTGTGTTATTTAAACTTTACTAACTGAAGGCTAACGAACAAAAGATCACTTCAAAATGACCAGGAGACTTTGCCTGAGAGTGTCTGACTGATGGTGCAATGGTCTAATCATCAGGCTTTCAGTACAGACATTCCATGTTCAAGTCCTGTTCCTCCTACAGCTCAATGCTGCAGTAATTTGAACTTTTCAAGGCTTGAATGAAAAATAAAAACTCAAAAGCACCAGGAGACATCTGCTGAATGCCCAAAGGTGCCTTGGCGTAATGGTGTGGAGCGCTTGACCCGTTGCCTCTGCTACAGGCAGTTGGCAGGTTCAAGTCCCATGTCATGACATCAAGGTGCTGGAGGACCATCGGGAGAGGGTGCTCTCTCCCCCTGTTTCCTGAGATGTAACGGTTGGGGCTTATGTCTGAAAGAACCCTGTCCAGCTAACCTTTTACCATGAAAATGTCCAATTTAACATACTCTTACCACCTCTCAGTTTGCCCTTTTCCAACTGGCCTGGAAGCCAGACATAAAAGAGGGACTTTCCAACCAAGTTTTGGCCCAGTATGCAAATAGACAGACTATTCTTTCTGTCAGATGATGGGCCAAATTGCTATTTTATTTTTAAACGTTTGACCTAATTCTTATCTGTAAAATTTTAGGTGGACAGAGTTCTTTCAAACATAACCCCCAACTGCTACTTTTCAGGAAACAGGGGGAGAGAGCACCGTCTCCCGATGGTCCTCACTAGTACCTTGCATGGGACTTGAACCTGCAGGAAGGTGGTAGCAGAGGCTACCAATCAAGCACACCACACCATTGAGCTAAGGCACCTTGGGGCAATCAGCAGATGTCTCCTGGTGCTTATGAGTTTTTATTTTTTATTCTAGCCTTGAAAAGTTCAGATTACTGCAGCATTGGTTGAGTATTAGTTTTGAACCAGTAACCTTTGGATTATGAACCTCAGATTTATCTTTTGAGCCACATCGGCATGTAAGGTACAATCGGGAACTTATATTTAACCATCCGTTTAGAATTTAGATGGACAGTTCTGTTTATAAACGTCTAAAACAAGTCTAAAAATAGACGTGTTTTAGACGTCTGTTTTGAGGATATGAAAAAAAAAAAAACATGGGTTATAGCCCATTGTTTTTTGAAACTTTGAAAAAAAAAAAAAAACTCGTTTTTCATCATTTTGGACCATGGGCTATAGCCCATATCGTACGGCATACTATAGCACGCCGTTTTTCATCATTTTTGAGGATTTGAAAAAAATTAAAAAATTAAAAAAACGATGGGTTATAGCCCATCGTTTTTTGAATTTAACCTTGTTTATCATCATTTTGGACCATATCGTACGGCATACTATAGCATGCCGTTTTTCATCATTTTTGCCATTGAGCCCCATTGTAAATTTGAAAGCACTATATTTCTAAAACTATGAAACGTTTCAAAGATTCCTTTTCAGGCAAACATGTCCACCGTAAGATGAACCTAAGTAGGCTAGAATGGGGTTGCTAGGTGTAAGTATGTAGGACTAGTAGCATGGCAAAGTTTGTGCTATTGCCATAGAGAATGCATTGGGCGTTTAAGTTAAATAACTCATAAACTACAAAACATAAAAATAAAAAAAGGTTCCAGCATGTGTCTCCACAGTAAGCTGAATAATAAAAAGTGTGAATGGAGTTTCTGGGTGAAAGTGACTTTTGACGTGCCTATAGAGCTGCCATTGAGCCCCATGTTAAATGTCTCAAATTTGAAAGCACTATATTTCTAAAACTATGAAACATTTCAAAGATTCCTTTTCAGGCAAACATGTCCACCGTAAGATGAACCTAAGTAGGCTAGAATGGGGTTGCTAGGTGTAAGTATGTAGGACTAGTAGCATGCCAAAGTTTGTGCTATTGCCATAGAGAATGCATTGAGCGTTTAAGTTGAATAACTCATAAACTACAAAACATAAAAATAAAAAAAAGTTCCAGCATGTGTCTCCACAGTAAGCTGAATAATAAAAAGTGTGAATGGAGTTTCTAGGTGAAAGTGACTTTTGACGTGCCTATAGAGCTGCCATTGAGCCCCATGTTAAATGTCTCAAATTTGAAAGCACTATATTTCTAAAACTATGAAACATTTCAAAGATTCCTTTTCAGGCAAACATGTCCACCATAAGATGAACCTAAGTAGGCTAGAATGGGGTTGCTAGGTGTAAGTATGTAGGACTAGTAGCATGGCAAAGTTTGTGCTATTGCCATAGAGAATGCATTGGGCGTTTAAGTTAAATAACTCATAAACTACAAAACATAAAAATAAAAAAAAGTTCCAGCATGTGTCTCCACAGTAAGCTGAATAATAAAAAGTGTGAATGGAGTTTCTGGGTGAAAGTGACTTTTGACGTGCCTATAGAGCTGCCATTGAGCCCCATGTTAAATGTCTCAAATTTGAAAGCACTATATTTCTAAAACTATGAAACGTTTCAAAGATTCCTTTTCAGGCAAACATGTCCACCGTAAGATGAACCTAAGTAGGCTAGAATGGGGTTGCTAGGTGTAAGTATGTAGGACTAGTAGCATGGCAAAGTTTGTGCTATTGCCATAGAGAATGCATTGGGCGTTTAAGTTAAATAACTCATAAACTACAAAACATAAAAATAAAAAAAAGTTCCAGCATGTGTCTCCACAGTAAGCTGAATAATAAAAAGTGTGAATGGAGTTTCTGGGTGAAAGTGACTTTTGACGTGCCTATAGAGCTGCCATTGAGCCCCATGTTAAATGTCTCAAATTTGAAAGCACTATATTTCTAAAACTATGAAACATTTCAAAGATTCCTTTTCAGGCAAACATGTCCACCGTAAGATGAACCTAAGTAGGCTAGAATGGGGTTGCTAGGTGTAAGTATGTAGGACTAGTAGCATGCCAAAGTTTGTGCTATTGCCATAGAGAATGCATTGAGCGTTTAAGTTGAATAACTCATAAACTACAAAACATAAAAATAAAAAAAAGTTCCAGCATGTGTCTCCACAGTAAGCTGAATAATAAAAAGTGTGAATGGAGTTTCTAGGTGAAAGTGACTTTTGACGTGCCTATAGAGCTGCCATTGAGCCCCATGTTAAATGTCTCAAATTTGAAAGCACTATATTTCTAAAACTATGAAACATTTCAAAGATTCCTTTTCAGGCAAACATGTCCACCATAAGATGAACCTAAGTAGGCTAGAATGGGGTTGCTAGGTGTAAGTATGTAGGACTAGTAGCATGCCAAAGTTTGTGCTATTGCCATAGAGAATGCATTGGGCGTTTAAGTTGAATAACTCATAAACTACAAAACATAAAAATAAAAATAAGTTCCAGCATGTGTCTCCACAGTAAGCTGAATAATAAAAAGTGTGAATGGAGTTTCTAGGTGAAAGTGACTTTTGACGTGCCTATAGAGCTGCCATTGAGCCCCATGTTAAATGTCTCAAATTTGAAAGCGCTATATTTCTAAAACTATGAAACATTTCAAAGATTCCTTTTCAGGCAAACATGTCCACCGTAAGATGAACCTAAGTAGGCTAGAATGGGGTTGCTAGGTGTAAGTATGTAGGACTAGTAGCATGCCAAAGTTTGTGCTATTGCCATAGAGAATGCATTGAGCGTTTAAGTTGAATAACTCATAAACTACAAAACATAAAAATAAAAAAAAGTTCCAGCATGTGTCTCCACAGTAAGCTGAATAATAAAAAGTGTGAATGGAGTTTCTAGGTGAAAGTGACTTTTGACGTGCCTATAGAGCTGCCATTGAGCCCCATGTTAAATGTCTCAAATTTGAAAGCACTATATTTCTAAAACTATGAAACATTTCAAAGATTCCTTTTCAGGCAAACATGTCCACCGTAAGATGAACCTAAGTAGGCTAGAATGGGGTTGCTAGGTGTAAGTATGTAGGACTAGTAGCATGGCAAAGTTTGTGCTATTGCCATAGAGAATGCATTGGGCGTTTAAGTTAAATAACTCATAAACTACAAAACATAAAAATAAAAAAAAGTTCCAGCATGTGTCTCCACAGTAAGCTGAATAATAAAAAGTGTGAATGGAGTTTCTAGGTGAAAGTGACTTTTGACGTGCCTATAGAGCTGCCATTGAGCCCCATGTTAAATGTCTCAAATTTGAAAGCACTATATTTCTAAAACTATGAAACATTTCAAAGATTCCTTTTCAGGCAAACATGTCCACCGTAAGATGAACCTAAGTAGGCTAGAATGGGGTTGCTAGGTGTAAGTATGTAGGACTAGTACCATGCCAAAGTTTGTGCTATTGCCATAGAGAATGCATTGGGCGTTTAAGTTGAATAACTCATAAACTACAAAACATAAAAATAAAAAAAAGTTCCAGCATGTGTCTCCACAGTAAGCTGAATAATAAAAAGTGTGAATGGAGTTTCTAGGTGAAAGTGACTTTTGACGTGCCTATAGAGCTGCCATTGAGCCCCATGTTAAATGTCTCAAATTTGAAAGCACTATATTTCTAAAACTATTTAACATTTCAAAGATTCCTTTTCAGGCAAACATGTCCACCGTAAGATGAACCTAAGTAGGCTAGAATGGGGTTGCTAGGTGTAAGTATGTAGGACTAGTAGCATGCCAAAGTTTGTGCTATTGCCATAGAGAATGCATTGTGTTGCGGAGGATGAGAGGAATGGTCTCATCCTCCGCAATACCCATTCTCATACACCGCTATACACCGCGAGGATATGGGCTATAGCCCATATCGTACGGCATACTATACTGTAGCACGCCGTTTTTCATCATTTTTGAGGATTTGAAAAAAATGAAAAAATGAAAAGAACGATGGGTTATAGCCCATTGTTTTTTTTTGTTTTTTTTAATTTCTTTTAATCCTCGTTTTTCATCATTTTGGACCATGGGCTATAGCCCATATCGTACGGCATACTATAGCACGCCGTTTTTCATCATTTTTGAGGATTTGAAAAAAATGAAAAAAACGATGGGTTATAGCCCATCGTTTTTTTAATTTTTTTTAAATCCTAGTTTTTCATCATTTTGGACCATGGGCTATAGCCCATATCGTACGGCATACTATAGCACGCCGTTTTTCATCATTTTTGAGGATTTGAAAAAAATGAAAAAATGAAAAAAACGATGGGTTATAGCCCATCGTTTTTTGAATTTTTGATTTTTTTTTAATCCTAGTTTTTCATCATTTTGGACCATGGGCTATAGCCCATATCGTACGGCATACTATAGCACGCCGTTTTTCATCATTTTTGAGGATTTGAAAAAAAAAAAAAAAAAAAGAAAACGATGGGTTATAGCCCATTGTTTTTTTTTTTTATTATTATTATTTTATCCTCATTTTTCATCATTTTTGACCATGGGCTATAGCCCATATCGTACGGCATACTATAGCACGCCGTTTTTCATCATTTTTGCCATTGAGCCCCATTGTAAATTTGAAAGCACTATATTTCTAAAACTATGAAACATTTCAAAGATTCCTTTTCAGGCAAACATGTCCACCGTAAGATGAACCTATAAGTAGGCTAGAATGGGGTTGCTAGGTGTAAGTATGTAGGACTAGTAGCATGCCAAAGTTTGTGCTATTGCCATAGAGAATGCATTGGGCGTTTAAGTTAAATAACTGATAAACTATATAACATTACAAAATAAAAAAGTTCCAGCATGTGTCTCCACAGTAAGCTGAAAAATAAAAAGTGTGAATGGAGTTTCTAGGTGAAAGTGACTTTTGACGTGCCAATATCTGCCATTGAGCCCCATTGTAAAACTCTAAAATTTGACTAATTCACACTGCTTTTTTATTTGTTTTCTTCTTCTGAAATCGGTCTTGAAAGTAAAGACTTGAGTGGGGTTTGAACTCACCATCTCCCGATCATGTGGCAGCGTTCTAACACACTGAGCCACTGGTTCCAGACAATTCATACTGCTTTTTTGTTTGTTTTCTTCCTCTGGAAATCGGTCTTGAAAGTAAAGACTAGGTGGGTTTGGAACTCACCATCTCCCAATCATGTGGCTGCGTTCTAACACACTGAGCCACTTGTTCCAGACAATTCACACTACATTTTTGTTTGTTTTCTTCTTCTGAAATCGGTCTTGAAAGTAAACACTTGAGTGGGGTTTGAACTCACCATCTCCCGATCATGTGGCTGCGTTCTAACACACTGAGTCACTGGTCCCAGAAAATTCACACTGCTTTTTTGTTTGTTTTCTTCCTCTGGAAATCGGTCTTGAAAGTAAAGACTTAAGTGGGTTTGGAACTCACCATCTCCCGATCATGTGGCTGCGTTCTAACACAATGAGCCACTGGTTCCAGACAATTCACACTGCTTTTTTGTTTGTTTTCTTCCTCTGGAAATCGGTCTTGAAAGTAAAGACTTGGGTTTGGAAGAGAGAGAGAGAGAGAGAGAGAGAGAGAGAAAGAGAGAGAGAAAGAGAGAGAGAGAGAGAGAGAGAGAGAGAGAGAGAGAGAGAGAGAGAGAGAGAGAGAGAGAGAGAGAGAGAGAGAGAGAGAGAGAGAGAGAGACTGCCAACACAAACAGGTGGTGAGGGCTGGCTGCTGAGTTCAATGACAGGTAGGAGTTGAATGAAAAGGCCAGCTTCCTTTGATCCCAGAAAAGACAACCACGTTGTCAAAAAATTGTGTTTTACAACCACACCAAAAATGTTGTATTTTAACCACTTAGCCCCTAGCATCCATATTCTGGGGGAGACTTTCCAGGAGTCAGATCTGCAAGATGTAGATACTTTCAGCAAAGATATTTAATGCACACATGGAAAACAGAAAAGTCAATAGAATTGAGCACTGAGGGACTCCGGTCAAAGGTTTAGGTGGTTAAACTGAAAATGGTGTTCTTGTTGTAGACTCTCTTTCAAAGTATAGAGGGAGTATTATGAGATTGGTAAATACACTATAGAAATGTGATTATATTCATTATATTATGCATAGTAGATCACAGTGAAAGATCAATGCGACCAGGGTGAGTCTGAGATGGCCACAAAAATAATATTAGAAAGGAGAGGGATTTTGTGTGTGTGTGTGTGTGTGTGTGTGTGTGTGTGTGTGTGTGTGTGTGTGTGTGTGTGTGTGTGTGTGTGTGTGTGTGTGTGTGTGTGTGTGTGTGTGTGTGTGTGTGTGTGTGTGTGTGTGTGTGTGCGTGCGTGCGCGCGTGCGTGTGCGTGTCCATATTTGGGAATGCCTGACAAATAACTACATATATGGGCATGAAAGGGACACAGACATAATAACTGGGTGGGGCATGTATTTCCATTTTCCAACTTGCATCGTTCCAAGTATGACAGTACCCGACGGCTCGCCCCTTTTCCAACTCGCCCCAAGGGGCAAAGATCGGTCGCCCCAATGGGAAGATCGGTTGCCCCAAAGCCGGGAGAAGTCGCCCCCAAAAGTCCGGAGAAGTCGCCCCCAAAAGTCTGAACAAGTCGCCCGTAAAACCGTTGTATTTTAGAGGTAACAGCAGAGAGAGAGAGAGAGAGAGAGAGAGAGAGATTTTTACCTGTGCTTTTAAACAGAGAGAGAGATTTTTACATGTAGCTGTTATGTCTCACTGACAGCTGTTTGATTGTGCTGCGCTCGTTGCATATTCCTGTGTTGCCTTTGTGATGATTGGGGGGATTATCTGGGATGGACTACTTCAATCTTGACATACAACATGATGTGTGATGATGTTGCTTTGCTGTTGTTATTATGACTCTGAGTTTTGAAAGTAAAGAAGAGTTGTGTTTAAGCTGTGTCATGGTCCACTAATATTATAGCCTACATTATAGACCCATGTCATGTGACTATAGTATAGTAGCACGCACGAGCACGTGTCCGTGAAAAATAGGAGCTGCCTGGAGGTGTAACAATAGCGGAGATGTCTTGCTGCGTGATTAACACGCACGCGTTGTCACGGCAGGAACGTGGAAACGTTGACAGGGTGAGAGAGAATCGCGCTGACATATTCTTAACCCGTCACCGACGTGAGACTGATAAATATGCGCGCATGGCGAGATTGGTATCACAACCCCAGTTTTATCAATTACGAGAAAGAGAGAGAGAGAGAGAGAGAACTATTTTTGTCTCCAAAGATGACTCTAATGCAAGGGCATTAGAGCTATGGACCAGAGCTAAACATATTAGCCTAAAAAGATGCATAGCCGATTACTACCTCATGAAAATTATAGGTTTATGGGCGTGTCTGTGTATGTTTAAAGCGATTTCCACAAGTTGCTATATGAAAGTAAATAAGTAGGCCTAGATAATCGATCATAGGTCTAGACTAGACCTTCTGTGGAACCACGGCCTACAAATTCAAATTAATCACTAATTCCCCAAAACGTATTTTGAGATTAGCCTCCAATATAGATTAGATTGTAGCCTGTACTGTATGATGGATTGAGAAGTAGGTTAGAATATAAATAAACGAACGATGAGAGACGTGGCTCGAGGCCAATACTTTATCACTATTGTGGCCGTGGCTGGAATTCAGCCTGTCCTGTCCTGTCTCAACATGCTTTCACTGTTTACGTTTGAGAGGCCGTGCAGTCCTTATAACACAGTCTACATGCAGCATGCTGCAGTTAGAGGCCGTGCAGTCCTTATAACACAGTCTGCATGCAGCATGCTACAGTTAGAGGCCGTGCAGTCCTTATAACACAGTCTACATGCAGCATGCTGCAGTTAGAGGCCGTGCAGTCCTTATAACAAAGTCTACATGCAGCATGCTGCAGTTAGAGGCCGTGCAGTCCTTATAACACAGTCTGCATGCAGCATGCTGCAGTTAGAGGCCGTGCAGTCCTTATAACACAGTCTGCATGCAGCATGCTGCAGTTAGAGGCCGTGCAGTCCTTATAACACAGTCTGCATGCAGCATGCTGCAGTTAGAGGCCGTGCAGTCCTTATAACACAGTCTGCATCCAGCATGCTACAGTTAGATCTATGCAAAAACAACCAAACTCATTTATTGCACTGCAGTGAGACAGGCAGCTCATTTTAAACCATTAACTAATATACATTTAAGCAGGGCTAAATTGTATATCCTATTAATTTTAAATGATAGGCCTATATTTTAATAAACAATGATTTATTTTAATAATAATAATAATAATAATAATAATAATAATAATAATAATAATAATAATAATAATAATAATAATAATGAATATTTGGTTTTACATCTTTAAATAATAATACAAAATATTCAGGATATAATAGGCTACACTGCTATGACATGTTGATATTGATTGTGCCGCTCAGCAAAAACACCACAAACAATGGCGTCTCTATAATTTCCCAGGGCCTCAACACGAGACTAAACCCCTCCTATAATCTCGCCTCAATCTATACCATGGCACAGGGACTGTGAAAGTTATAGTGAGTAGCCTACTGTCAGGTGATCTGGTCTGTCTGTCTGTCTGTCTGTCTGTCTGTCTGTCTGTCTGTCTGTCTGTCTGTCTGTCTCTCTGTCTCTCTCTGTCTCTCTCTCTCTCTCTCTCTCTCTCTCTCTCTCTCTCTCTCTCTCTCTCTCTGACTGCTCTGAGCTCTCCACTGCCAAGGTCACCTTTCAGAGAGAGGTGGATGTATTCCGAGGTGCTGACAGAAACGTCTCGTGTTATGAACCGGCCGCGGTTTGGTTCTCGCCCCGTGGCCCTTGTTCCAAAGGTGTGCTGCCAACAGCCTCTCCTCTCCTGCATGTAGTAAAGGACGGAGGTGCAACAAGGAAGGAGGGGCTGAGACCAGCAGCACAGCCGTGACAACATGTTATCCCAAGCATCGGATACCTTTGGTTATTAGTTGGACTTGTCTTGGACTAAGCACAGCACAGACTCTCCTTCGGCAAGGATTTTCTACTTAAACTGAGCTGTGCACAATGTCATGTTAAAATAATCGCATCTCTCTCTCTCTCTCTCTCTCTCTCTCTCTCTCTCTCTCTCTCTCTCTCTCTCTCTCTCTCTCTCTCTCTCTCTCTCTCTCTCACTCTCAAATTTTTCTTCTCTTATAAATCGGGCGTCTGGCACGTAGGCCTACTAGCACGCACGTCTCCCACCTGGCCTACATATCTATTCATAGGCTCCCGCCGTCGTGCGCCACGACGAGCAGCGCGCGTTTGGAACAATATTGCAAAATGTCATGAGCCACAGACGGTTGCCATGCTGTCTCTCTACACAAGGCCATTCGAGATAAAAGACACTAATGTTACTTTCAATAATGTTTAGGGAAATATTCTGGCCATTGGGGATTGAGGAGTAATAGGGTCCTACTATATGCGCACAGCTATATTCGAATAAATGGTGCATGCATACATGCACGGTTTATTTGGGAAAGTGGAAATGTGATTAAAGTAAACGGGGAATTTCCGACAGTTGAATTGCCTTACACATCAAAGATATTGGCGCTATTACTATGTTTTTATATATAAAGAAAATAATACTAATTGCAAAAAAATGCTTCTCTTATGTTTGTTTACTTGCTGAGTTGCTGGCCATGCATCCATGCGCGCGCGCGCGTGTGTGTGCGTGTGTGTGTGTGTGTGTGTGTGTGTGTGTGTGTGTGTGTGTGTGTGTGTGTGTGTGGCCCACTCAGTTTATTCACGTCACAGTAATTACGTCGGTATTCCTTATGGTCATTTGGAAAAGGGAGAGTATCGCATGTGTTTGACGTGGTCACGTGGGGGCATCAGCCAAAGTCCCCCAGACTTTATGTAACTCGATATCATGACTTCATCCCCTCTCGACACGAAGCGTCTACAACAATCATTGTTCCACCGATATATCGGCTGGCCTACATCTCTGACAGTCGCCCCTTCTTTTGAAAACGCTTTCAAGTATTAAACGAAGCCCTTTTCCTCTATTCAGCCATCGAAAGAAGAGGAATTTGGAAAATAAACAATACATCATTTCTCCTATATATATATATGAATAATCCTGCTGCTGTTGTTTTTACTCTATTCCCAAACGCCGAGGATTCATTTGATATAGCTTAAAAAATAACCATGCATTTTAGAACACGCATGCCATGTGTCTATTATGGATAAGGCACGCCGAAGACCTCGAGAACTGCTGTGGCCTTTAATTTAGAACCTCGTTTTTCAGGCCTAATGGAACTAATAGCATAACAGTTAATCAAGTTACTTTCCTATCCTCTCTCTCGCTTGCATTTCTAATTTTCTGTCCGCAGTGGCTTGGGTTAAACAAATGAAACACGCTCCCCCCTCCTCTCTTTCTGTGAAATCTCAGAGGGGACCATATGCAGAGCCAACGTTGCTGGAGCCTTTGCGTTATAGTCGTGCATAGAAAGAGAGAGAAGAAGATAATGAGGGCCTGGTTGTATTAAATGGACAAACAGCAATCCGCCATCTCCTGACCCCTCGGTGCTCTGCTCGGCTCCATTGATCATCGTCCCTTATGAGATAATGCAATTACAAACATCAATAAGGAGCTGCGAGGGGAATCATTATGCGGTGACAGTGATAAATGATGCTGCACAAAATAGCGGGCTTCTCTCAAACAATCCGTGTGCCCAAGGGGCTTTTGAGGGCCGGGCCCAGTCACCAAGGAGACGGATGACATCCAACATGGCTCCTGCGCAACAGTCCTCGGCTGGCGGCTGCTCGCTCTCGCTCTCTCTCTCTCTCTCTCTCTCTCTCTCGCTCTCTCTCTCTCTCTCTCTCTCTCTCTCTCCCCACATCCACTTTTGTCCTCCCCATCTCCATTTGTTTTCAAAACCAACTGCCACACGACCTTTGAAGGTATAACTTGAGATTTTGGAAACTTCAGGAGCTATATGGGCAATTTTAGCCTGCACAATTTATATATTTTGTCTTACACTGTAGGCCTATTTATACCCAGTCATAGAGCTTGGGGGAGTGCTAACCTATATTGTTCCCTAAAAAGAGCATGCAGGAAGGGGTGTTTTTGTTGTTGTTATTATATTTAATAATAATAATAATAATAATATGTTATGCAGCATATATATATATATATATATATATATATATATATATATATATATATATATATATATATATATATATATATATATCCTATAGCCTACGTATAATGTAGTAGGCCGTAAGTAGGCCTATAACCATCTCATCATCACTGACAGTAAACTAGTCTCTCAGGGCCGGTAAAGGCTATAGCCTATAACAAAGTGCAATAAGACTTTTCATTGTATCAGGTTACAACATGTTACACAGACTGATACCGTTCAGTATATATAGGCCGATTGATTTGAACTATAATTCATAAAAATACAAATAAAATCATATTGACGCAAATGTTGCTTGCACAGCGCGCACACACAAGCACACACGCGCGCGCGCGTGTCTGTATCTGTATCTTAATCCTCAAATATGTGGAATATGCCGTTTGCAGACTTTGACTCAATCGACAAAATGCTAAACCAACATCAACATGCATCAGCATGTGGTGCTGCTGCATGCAGAACACACGAGGGACTTGGATGAATAGAGACCCACCTAGCCATACACATTACCGCCGAGATTTGTCATGGCTTGTAGGGCAAGTTGAAGGGAGCAGGAGGCATACCGTTTCTCGTCGAAAGTTTGGGAGTTGAACCGGAGGCACACATATCTGCGGGGCAGGGGCTGACAGAATGGCGGGGCCCGCTGTGGCCGTGCCGGGGTTGATGTGGGAGGAAGGCGGGCCTGTTCGGGCACCTCCACCGGTCTGGAACACATTTCTACTCCATTCATTACTTTGACAGTTCACTCCGCGGTCAGCCGTGTGTGTGTGTGTGTGTGTGTGTGTGTGTGTGTGTGTGTGTGTGTGTGTGCGTGAGTGTGTGCGTGCGTGTGTGTGTGCGTGTGTGTGTGTGAAAGAGAGAGAGAGAGAGAGAGAGAGAGAGCGAGCGAGAGCTAGTTGAATAAGTTGAATAATAATACATTTCAGTTTTGTTGAAAATGTGTTGAAATTAATTACAGCAACTATAGACAATAACATCTAGGAGTGTTTAAAACTTCAGCAGACATAGCAAGTCTAATTACAACTAATATCAGTGAAAAATGTCCAAGCATAAACACAGACGATATAACATTTGAGATCAGAGGACATTTGCAAGTAACTCCTATATCACAACTTATCCATTTCCTGTTTGATCTCTAGCATTTGTATAAACACGTCACGTCAAGTGCAGATTTACAGTGTGTAACCCGGCGTGAGTGCACTTTTAAACTTTATATGCCCGTGCGTAAAAGGAGAGTTGGGTATTTGCGCCTGTGTTAAAAGCCTTGTTATGGACAGTTCCCCAGGCCGCCTACAGAGGGCAGTGTAACATGTATTTATGTCTACTGCAGTCTCCACAGAGCCCAGCAGCGAGAGGCTCAGGAATTCAAATTTCAGGCTTGGATTTTCCTGCTATGGATAATAGAGGAGAAGCGAAACAATTAAAACGTCGCCTGGATTTTTAAGAGCGTTTTTTTTTTTTCCTTCTTCTGCTTCTTCTTCTTCTTCCATGAGTGTAAATAGCATTCACTTCGGAGAAGGCTGTAAAAAATACAATAGTTGCGAACTTGCGAGCAAACGGTGGGTTGGAGTCTGGGAGAGGAGGGGAGGGACGGGAGCCTATTGATTTATAAGCTCATATTGTTCAGGATAAAAAGAGACTCTCTTGTACGGCTATGCGCTCCGAGTTCTTTGTAAAGCTCGCTTGGGATTCAGGCGCCGTTCGTCCAAATGTATCAATTAAAGGCAGATCAAACTTGGGTCGTCTCTTCACCTTCCTGCCAGTGGTGACTCCTGAAAATGGGTGTATCTAGGAGACAACAGTGGACCCGGAGCACCGTGCTTCAAGCACTGGAGCCGTTTGACTCGGAGCAACAACAACGCGCGAGGGAGAATTAACCTCCCCATTTAAATGTTTGTGGCAATTTTATTTAAATGAATTTCAAATGCTAAATGAGGGGTAACTATCCATTCTGTAATGTTTTAACGTCACGTCTCTTCTCTACTCCCCCCACACACGCACGCACGCGCACCCCCCCCCCCCCCCCCCCCACACACACACACACACGCACAGCGAGAAGAATTCCTGCACACACAGGATATATGTGCATTTGTTGCGCATTTTTACCATCATACGACAACCATAGAATAGGCTACTTTCTTCAAGGACTCTATAACTATGGTCCAGTAGGTTACATTTGCACACTCATAAATTGGTGAAATAACATTATGGATTTTTGTAATAATGTGCAATATGTGCTATAGAACAAAATAAGAACGTAAACAAACGCATATAGGGCAGTGTAACCAATACAAGATATAGTGTCCAGTCCAGTTTTTAAGTTTGTCAACCTGTGGATATTTATTTTGTCAACCTATATGGATATCTATAGTAATACTCAATAACAATATCAGTGTTCTGTTGTTCCAAAAATAATTGGTTACTGGATACTGCTGCCCCAATAGGCTTATACTGCCAGCATTATTCATATGGGAGTAAAACATTTCTTGTGGTGTCTGGTCTTAAAGTTAAATATAATTTTTCACATTTCTATACCAAGATAACGTGAGACTATGAGTTGTTTTCTTTTTTTTTTTTGCACAAATTTGTTTTATTTACAAGAAAGATGTACATTATACCCTTCAAAGGAAAACCATAACAAACATGACTTCTCTTTAAAGGAATCTTAAGATGTGTGTAATACATGTTTGAAGCAAATGGATAAAGGATGTATTGATAGCACACATGAGGACACACGCACGCACGCACAGTCACACACACACACACACACACACATACACAGGCATACATTGAATGTGCAAAGTATGTGCACAAATTATGCACACACACACACAAACACATCCGCACTGTGTGCGTGTTATTTTTTTATTTTTTTTACATTCTCTCCTGTCTGATGATACGTACTACTGTACATCATCCGGTTAATCAAAATGAATGGACTGTGTTATGTGGACCTTTTCTCATATAGCCTCTTCTACCGTAAGGCCTGCTGTAAGTGGAGTAGCCCCAGCCGTCTACCGTGGCCTGCTGTAAGTGGAGTAGCCTCAGCCTCTTCTACCGTGGCCTGCTGTAAGTGGAGTAGAGCCCCAGCCGTCTACCGTGGCCTGCTGTAAGTGGAGTAGAGCCCCAGCCGTCTACCGTGGCCTGCTGTAAGTGGAGTAGAGCCCCAGCCGTCTCTACCGTGGCCTGCTGTAAGTGGAGTAGCCTCAGCCGTCTACCGTGGCCTGCTGTAAGTGGAGTAGACTCAGCCGTCTATCTACCGTGGCCTGCTGTAAGTGGAGTAGCCTCAGCCGTCTACCGTGGCCTGCTGTAAGTGGAGTAGACTCAGCCGTCTATCTACCGTGGCCTGCTGTAAGTGGAGTAGCCTCAGCCTGTGCCATTTCTGGTCTAGAGAGGCGGGTGCCGGCGAAAACAACCGGTGGATCCTATTGGTTCACCGATATGGGCGCCTGCCCCCGGCCCCCCTCCTTCCCTCCCGTCCCCGGTAGAAAACAGCAGAGAACACTGACGTCACCAAATGTGGAGCGACGCCCCTCTGCACTGTTATTGGTGCGGGAAATACAAGTGGGCTCCCACTTCTTATATGACAGGTTTTCCAATGGGTTTCCCCAGGCTTTTCTTTTTGAGCCCAATGCGAAGGAAAATAAAAGCCTGGCTACCGATGCTATGGAGTGGAGTAAGGCCGGTTCAAACACCAGGGAGAGAGAATCCATTGGATATGCAAATGCTGGGCCTTGTTACATCAATAATACTCTGGTATTGACAGTTAATAGGTCCTCAATCATTGATACACTTGGGAGGAGTGGGAAAAAACATCAACCTGGGTGTAACACTCCACACAGCATGTTAGTTTAACTGTAAATATGGACAGGGACCAATTTTTTGCGGCATTGCTGGAAGTATTATTATTAGACACCAGCGAACGCAATCTAAACGGTGTTGTGTTTTGGTTAGCCAGCCATGATGTTTGTTAGGCTTTGTTGACTTTCTGTGTAAATGTGTAAACCAGTTGTTCCCAAAGTGGGGTACGGGGACCCCCAGGGTTCCTTGAGAGAGTCCCCAGCTAAATGATAGTTTGGAACTAAATGGACCCTTTTATGGGTCTGTAACTCTGAGACGGTACAAATGGAACCATTTGGTTCCATTTGTACACTCTCAGAGTTAAATGAACATTGATTTTACAATATAAATTGCTGGTCTCAGAGATAGAAATGCCATTAAATGGGGGTCCGTAGACTAATGCATGTCAAACTGGGTGTTGAGAATCACTGGTAGAGCCGTAAATATCTTCTCTTATGGGGCTCCTTGGCATATCTTTTCAAATGGGGTTCCATGGGTCGATTAGTGTCAATTTGGGGGTCCTTGAAATGAAAAGGTTTGGGAACCACTGCTGTAGACGGTAAAGGAGCAGCAGTACTGTATGTACAGTATGTAGCAGTATAGGCCTATTAGCAGCCAGACATGGAGGCTACTAGCGGCTGAGTCTACTGTATACCCCATCATATATTATCGCCATCACAAGCGTTCACAGGAAAATCGTCAGTGTTAATTTAACTTGGAGTGTGCAAACATACACTTTGTTGTAGAAGTGGTTAAATTAACGCTGAGAATATTAACTGCGTTCCCACTCTCTCTCTCTCTCTCACCCACCCATAATGAAAGGCCTGGGGGAAAAAAAGGGAAAAAGCAACAAGATTGATCGAATTGTCTTGTTTATTCACGTGATCCTTTTTTTTCTCGTCCTTTTGAAAACGCAAGGTGATTCAAAAACGGTAGGGGCAGAGGGGGGTAGGTGGGGTCAGAGGTTAAAGTTCATGGAGAGACGGCACACACATAGTGTGGAAAGAAACCAGAGAAAGAAAAGAAAAAAGTTCACATCCTTAAAAAAAAAAAAAAAAAAAAAAAATCTATTAGAAACAACATAATATGCAGAACAATACAATAGCATTTACAATACTTAAATTCCCAGTTCTCATGAGAGTCCCGCGTTAAATTGTACAACTGTATACAGTATGCTTTCCTCCTCTCGACCTCCTGCATTAGGAGTTGATATAGTTATAGTACTTTCACTCTTTTTCTTTTCTTTACCGCTCAAATCTCTCTTCCACTCCTCGGATCACTCTTATTATTCTCTCTGTTTTTAGTTTGTTTTTGTTTTTTCTTATAAAAAAAAAGAAAAGTCACCTCTTTTCGCTTTTGCCAGTGTCCCGTCAATTGCGGGCGCGGCGGCCATCTCATTGCCGCCGGAGCCGTAAGCGCTGTTCGCTGAATGTCTCTTTTAATTCATCAAAGAGTCTGTGAATCAATATATTTAGATCGCCGGGTGCCTCGTCAAAAAAGACGAACCCCAACTTTGTCTTTTATGTTTGTTTTTGTCGTGAAAAACTCGCAATCACTTGCTTCTGACGGAAGATCCCCATGGGATCCAAGTGGCCGAGGTGTTGGGGGGGGGGGGGGGGGGGTTCTGGTGCCCACCCACAGGAGGAAAGGTGGTGGGTTGGCAGTGCGGGTGGTGTTGGTGTCGGGAGGTGGGGGCATCGAGGTGGTGCGCAGGAGAGGGACTGGTTTAAGGTGAGGCTTGTTCCTTCTTTGTGCGTGAACGTTGCTGTGAAAAAGGGGCCTGTAATCACGCAGGCACTCATGGAAAAGAAAAAAGGCTCCCCACGGTGCGGACGAATGCCGAATTGGAATTTGAACATGTCCCATCCAGGTCTTGATGATGGCTGGACAGAAGAGGTTGTTGGGAGTTGTAGTCAGGAAGTCCCATCCCCTCGTGCTCGGTAGGCCTCTGTGAGACAGCTAATCACCCCGGTGTGCCTCGCCATCCTGCGGTAGGAAATAGAAGAACCCAAATGTTGGAATATAGAGTGTGCTATTTAACATAGACATTTTATGAATGCATGAAGTCAAACACATTGACATGTAAAAACAGCAGCTCATTATATGTTTTTATGTCAAACAAACAACGTGCAAAAGCATGGGAACATTCAGCGAAAATAGGCAATCTACAAGCTCATCACGTTGACGTGAGAGATGAGTTAAACATAAACATGAATCTATTTCTGAAAGAAAGTGCATCATTGCATCACTTGCAGGTGTGAAAACTCGTGAAACACAGCAGGGAGGGGAGCATTATGTTGGCATAGGTTTCATAAATACAAACAATACAATCCTGTGTTAGTATAACCCTGAGAGTGTAAAGACCGACCATGATCGCGGATCCCTTAGGAAATAGTGGTCCATTTTTAGTTCAATTGACACTGAGGGTTTTACTCTGCAGTATGTAACTATCCCTCTGGCTGTCTGACTTTACAGAAATGTAGGTCAGAGTGCCAGGCCTGTCCTTCACTGAGGTCATCATGTGTGTGTTTGTGTGCGAGAGACACGGAGAGTGTGAGCGAGTGAGAGGAAGATAGAAGAAGGGGGAGAGAGAGAGAGAGCTCTAGAATTGGAAGGTTTACTGTGTTAATCCTCCACTCTGGGTGAGGCTGCTTTAACAGTAGGAGGATGGCTTACAGGCCAAACATGATGGACTGGAAGTGTTACTATAAGGGCCGGCGCTTAACATTTCCTGGATAATCTCTTTAACTGCGCTAAAAGGAAAACTTAAATTTACTCTCAGATGGATCATTCCGTTTCCAGCCAACTATAAGAGTGACCTCATGTGACATCCTGTGGGACAAGCAAGGGAGATCAAAATCAATTAATGGTTCCAGATAATTACAATGTATTAACTGGATGATACGATACCACACGACTGGTATTATGGGAGGACGGCTGCATAAGAACCAGTCATAAGAATAACTATTAGAACTCCCCCAGGGGTCTATTCTATTCCTTGGCCTACTTCCTTTTCCCTTTACACCAAATATCTTCACAGAAAATAGCCAAATGGCAATTAGGGACGTTAGGGTTGAAGCAATGTAGTTGATTCTAATATTTTGAATTCTAACAAACAGAAGCTGTGACAAAAAATAAACCATGGATCTGTCCTTTTTTAGGTAAAATATCACTCAAAAAGGCAGCAACCTTTAATCAATACGAATGGACATATGCACATAGGTAAATGTCATGAAGCCTCTTTATAGTTTGATAAACGAGGAAACAGAATCCAACTTTCCCCTCTTGTCCCCCCTCAACCCTCTCTCTCTCTCTCTCTCTCTAAAGGCAACAATAGCCCCCATCCATCTTTGCGGGCGGAGAGATGCCACCGAGGAACGGCTAGCCATTGTTGTCAAAACCAAAGTAGAGAGAGGTGAGGCTTGCGGCCGCCCCCGTCACCTGAGAGCGCTCGGGTCCCGTCCACGCGTGTGCCGCGCTACACAATGGCCTGAGAGGTTCCACTGAAGGACTCACAATGGGAGGCAGGGAAAAGGACAAGGAGGTGCACCGGGAGGACAAAAGAGGGCTGGACAAAGTGGGACTCTTGACTCCTGAAGATGTTACATCTGAGGCAACAGTAAACACCCATTTGATATGTGTAAGAATAATGCACCCTGAATCGATTCATTCATCACTTTGAGCATCCACACGCGTCTGGTGAGGAGAGGTAAGTCCACACTTATATTCAAAGTAAGTGGGCCGCAATGACGACGTCAGACCCATTCACACCTAAATGGCACTGACAATCTAATTGATTTCAACTTGAGCAGTATTATAAATATAATTCAGATTGGTAAGATTACAGGGATATGGGTTTCAGTAATCATAGAAAAAGAGTTATTTATTTTACAGTTTTTCTTGTATAGTCTTCTGCACCACTATAGGCTTTCAGTGAAAGTCTCATGGATAGGCTGAATACAGCAACCAGTAAGATGATAGGAACCACCCCTTTGTTCCTACACGTCATGGGATCTAGCAACAACCTTTTAGCAACGTCTGTGCTCTTTTGTGCTTTTCTTCTTAAATCGTTTTCATCAAGTAGCCTGATAGAAGAAAAGATCCTGTTTCACTTGCGAATAAAAATGTAATGGGAATCACAACGTTTCGGTCCGGAGACCTTCATCAGGTTATCTTGTTATACGATTTTCTTCCTTACGGGGTTAGGAAACATCATTCTGTAATGGCAAAAATCGTAAAAAGGCATCCTAACTTCAGAGAGGAGAAGATTAAACACTTGGCAAGTTTGTGTAATGACCACCCTGGTGCTGGGTGAAGACAAAGGTTTCTTTGCTGTGCCTCAGTATCTTCAAAGAGGCTACGCTAACACTTTTAACCACTTTCAACCTGGCGTCACTATTTTGGGCATGTCATAATATGCAACATTTTTCAAAAATTAGACAGACATCTAAAATAACAGATCTATATGGGACACGTGGTGAGCTTGTAGATCGGCTATTTTCACTATTCATTGTGCGACTAAGTATGATTAAGTATATACTGGGCTAAATCTATGCTAGAGTTGCTAACCGCTTACACCGACCTGTTATTCAGGAGAGTGACTATGCTGGTTGTTGTTTGCTGTGTTAACGAGAGCTTCTCTGATG